>NC_083354.1:90682339-90985369 GCF_030254825.1 Meriones unguiculatus | reverse complement strand
TTGTCAGACTGTAAACATCACTGGGAATGATGCTAACAAGCGCTGTGCTCTCTTGGGCTCAGAGCGGACCTGTTCTAAAGAACAACTGGACAGACACCGAAGTAAAAGGTTGTTGTTGTTGGGGCACCATAAAAGAAACTGGGTCTCAGGTCCAGGCTGGCACAAAAAGCTACCATTTGGAAGAGTTGTAGCTGGATGGAAGCGAGGTCTAGCACATAAAATAGGGGCCACGGAAGTGAGGTGTGCAATTTCTGTCTTTGATTCTGCCCTTAACTTGATGTGTGATGTTGAAGAAGGTTATGTACCTTCTATAACAACTTCCCCATGGTGGGCAGAGTGAAATAACACTGTTCCCCTTGCTGGTGAGTGTTTTTATGACAAATACTCTTAAAGGCTTCAGTTTCTTCAGATGTACAAACTGAGAACAAGAACTGCTTTCAGTTTTTTTTTTTCTTTTCTTTTTACCTCAAATACTCATGAAATAAAATGAGCGGTGTCACAGAGCAATTTGCTAAACTGTATTTTGTGAGTACAAATAGGAATTTTCTGCATCACATACAATTCAGACTATCGAATTAGGATGAACATTAACGGGGGAGAATACAATTCAGGAGCTGTAATTTAATAATCACACCAGACAGCAGCCTCCCACGTAGCAAGAGGTTATCAGAATTATTTACATCTGGTTGTAGAAAGAAGACAAGAAGTGTCATCGTTTTGGTTGCTGCTTGCATTCAAAATGGAAATCGTCTTCTTTACACTGTGCAGTCAGCAATATGAATTAGTGAAATTCATTAACTTTGATAGTAGAAATAGAAATTGATATCAAACAAAGAATTTCTTTAATTTAAGATAAGAGAGTCTCTGGAGAAGAGAAGCAGTATCTTCAGAATGTGCTGAGAAGGGAAACCTTAGCTTTGTTATATATCAGTGTAGCGCTGTATCTGGCAGTGTGGTCACATGACAGTAGGAACACACAGGGAAACTGCAGATTCTGAACGGCCTGTATGTTGCCTCCAGTATTTCTGCCAGTCTCACAGTTTCCGTAGCTTAGATTTTATGTGTGCATTGTTTCCTCACTGCAAACAGATGGTTATAGGGTATGCATTATAACCGTAGTGTATAAGCAGCTTGTCTCATTATGTTAACTTAAAATAGAGACCCTGTTCCTAGCCAGCCTTCTCTAGGATAATCAAATTGATACTGGCTTAGAAACCAGGCTTAGGAATAAATGATGGGTGTAAACATGACTGATTCCCCAGTCTTTTGGTAAGAGCACTGTCTTTTATTTTTGGAGTCCAACTTCAAAAGTTGAACTGAGCAGGAGTATAGAAAAAAAAATTTTTTTTCTGGTGATGTAGTGTTAGGATAGGAAAGTCACTGTGTGCTCTGTTGGTTACCGACTCCCCCTGGTAGTTTACTAAGGTAGATAAGGTCAGGATAGGCTACTGCATCTGAGGAGAAACAGAGTGAGGGAGGGAAGAGACTCAGGCTGGTTTTTGGATGAGGGAAGAATTTAATGGGCCTGAATGAGAATCAATTAGAATAAATATAGCAGCTTGGATGAGGGTGTTCTAGAAAACAGAATTTTTGCAAAGAAAAAAACAGAGTAGATTTGAGAAATAAGGGGATATTGTCAACTAGGAGCTGACAGAAGTAGAAATATTTTATGTCAGGCAGAGCTGTAACTAAATTATACAGGGTCTTGTATCTTCTCAATGTGCCCTCAGAGAACTTAATTTACTAAACACACTTATTTTTAATATTTTAAGTAAAACATGCTTACATCATTCCCCCCTTTTCTTTCTTCTCTCAACCTCGTTTCATGTACCCATCTTACTCTCTTTATGAAGTAATTTTATGGTTGGGGATCACCACAACACGAGGAACTTAATGTATTAAAGGGTCGTCTTAGGGAAGTTGAGAACCATATCCTAAAGGATCTCCTGCACTCTGGACATAATTTTCCTTACATCCACAGTAGAGAAGCATCTTCCCCCTGGTAATCTGGATAAATCACCCTTCTAACATTGTTATCCCTTTCTTGGCCTATTGGATTAAGAGTGTCACAAACCCAACATGGCAGGGAGGGAAGTCTGATCTTCCAGTTAAAGTGGATGTTTGTTGTTGCTTTTTGCAGATCACATTCCCCTATCTGGAACCAAAATATCTAGGCCAGTAGAACTTCAGGTCACAAGAACAAGAAGGGAAAATGTTCTTAGTGGGTCACTAGATGATGATGAATATAATCATACCCATTACCACCTCTTGCTGGACCATGAATCCCAGCCTTAGGTGAAACTGTACCATGTATTGGATGCTGACTTGAAGCATATAACATCTTCTGGGGAACTCTGTAAGTAAGTAAAGACATCATGTTGTTGCTGGTATACTCTATGCACTGTGGTATATCAGAGACTGATGGGTAAAAATAAAATAGAGAAGAATAATAATGGATCTTAAAGATGGATAATGGGATAGAGTTATAATATTTCATTAATAAATTCAAAGAAAGTCTCACTGAGAAGTGGGAGTTAAAGCACAAGGTGAAGCCACTCTTTCACTCAGAGCCCATTTCTGCATGGCCTTGTAACACAGCCTTCAGAGCTTAGATGATATCAAAAGAGGTTAACTATTAGGGCCATTTGTTTGAATTTTAGTTTTTTAAGGACTCTGTCAGTGTAGCATCATTTATGTAAAGTACATCCTGTAAAATATTATTCCTCATTGTCCTGCATTTTTATTCAAGAGAGAGCAAAACTCTAAAATGTTGAGGCATTTAGGCTTTTAAACCCTTTACACTTACAGAAAAGCACATGGTCCCTTAGGAAACTGCAACTCTTCTTTCAGTGCATAGCAGTGCATAACAGAAAGCATGATTGGAACTGAGAGATCTGAGTTGCAGCTGTGTGGTTCATGCTCTAACTATCAACCTCCATTTGTGAGATAAGAACATTGGACAATCTCAACACTTCCAGAAGGATCTTCCTCAATGCGTTAAAACTAGTAACATTTTTGTAAACCAGAGGAACTCATAGACTATCAAATTTGGAATCAATCAATCAATCAATATGTAATCCAATCACTGACTGCAGTGTTCAAATATCAGCCCGTTGAAGGACTGTGGGGGAAATTGCATAAAATCAATCAAATATATATCAGTAGGCTTTGTGAAAATGTTTCTATATACACTAGGTCAAATCTGAGAAAAACTAAAACAAATCGCAAATTTGGGCGTTTCCTAGAGCAGTGGTTCTCAACCTTCCTAATGCTGTTAACTTTTAGTGCAGTTCTTCAATGTTAAGGTAACCCTCACCATGAAATTATTTCACTGCAACTTCATAACGGTAATTTTTTATTCTGTTGTGAATGACAATGTAAATATGTGAGAAGCAGGGGCATTTGATGTGCCACGGCCACAGGCGTCGAGACCCACAGGTGTAGAACCTCTGTCCTTGCGTGAGTAAATCTCCCAACTCTTCTTCTCCCTCTTAGCTTCATCCTATCAATGGTGATGGTAGGCTAAAGTATTCTGAGGCTAACTAGAACTCCAAAATCTCAGAAATTATTTCATACTCAGTGGGTCTGCAAATGATTAGCCTCCATCTCCACCCCTCAGGTTTTCTGTTGTATTCTTGATGAGCAAAGCAGCCACAACACAAAGAATCAGAGTTCTGTGCATCATGAAAGGGAGATTAATGTGATCCTATTTGAATACATGTGTAGAAATATATATATATATATATATATATATATATATATATATTGTGCCGCTTCAGTTTAAACACATATTACAAAGAAAATACATGATAGTTCTTAGTAAGCTAATTTGTGAGCTCTTTGTAAAGTTGGAAATCTCTTTGTACTAAGGATAATGTTAAGTATGAATCTGAGAGATGGTCAAGAAATGGCTGAAATCCTGACTACAACTTGTGTGTGTGTTGTGTGTGTGTGTGTGTGTGACATCTGCTTTTTCTAAGCTATTCTCCTTTTGCTCCCTCTCAAACATAGCCTTTTTGCGTTGTTATTATCATGTATATCTTTGCATACAGATACATATAAATACAACCTAATGAGTCGGTTTTGTCGCTTGCATGCATATGATTTCCCTGTGGGCCCTGATATTTGATAAGAGGTTAAGAGGTCCATCCCTGGGAAAGACCAACTCTCCAGCCCTCAACTGAATGCTGAATTTTTAAGACTTTTAATCAAATTTCATCATTTCCTTGTTTTTAATTGCTGAGTAGTATTCCATTGTTTGCAGGCAAATGGTGGGAACTAGAAAAGATCATCCTGAGTGAGGTATCCCAGAAGCAGAGAGACACACATGGTATATACTCACTTAAAAGTGGACATTAGACAAATAATATAGGTTAATCGTACTAAAATCTGTACACCTAAAGAAGCTAAGAAAGAAGGAGGACCCTAGGTAAGATGATCAATGATCAATCTTCACTCAGAAAGGTTAAGGGGATGGACATCAGAAGAGGGAGAAAACAGGGAACAGAACAGGGGCCTACCACAGAGGGCCTCTGAAAGAAGGGTATTGAAGCAGATGCTGAGAATCATAGCCAAACTTTGGGCAGAGTGCAGGAAATCTTATGAAAGAAGGGAGAGATAGAAAGACCTGGAGGGGACAGGAACTCCACAAGGAGAGCAACAGAACCCATAAATCTGGACACAAGGGTCTTTGCTGAGACTGAAACTCCAAACAAGGACCATTCATGGAGATAACCTAGAACCCCTGCACAGATGTAGCCCACAGCAGCTCAGTGTTCAAGTCTCTGATAAGAACTTAGTGGCTGGCTCTTTGATCACCTCTCCCTGAGGTGGGAACAGCCTTACCAGGCCACAGAGGAGACAATGCAGCCAGTTCTGAGGAGACCTGATAGACTAGGGTCAGATGGAAGAGGAGGAGGACCTCCCCTATCAGTGTACAGGGGGAGGGGCATGGGAGGAGAAAAGGGAGGGTTGGTGAGAGTGGGAGGGGACGATGGAGAGGCTACAGCTGGATACAAAGTGAAAAAAATGGTAATTAATAATAAATAAATAAAATTAAAAATAATCATTTAAAAAGTTTAATCAAGGGTACGCTACTGACAGAGAGTAGTTTCTTTTCATAAAGCTTATCTGTTTCTAGAAGGTCTTCTTAGGGCATATTACTTTCTCCACTAGGGCTAATTCAACCCTGGGCCTTTGGTATTTTGGAGCCTTTGGTATTTTAAGTGTCCAGGCAGAGGACAGTGAGATTTTAAACAATATTTGGCCTTGCATGACTCTGGAAATTATAAGTGTTCTTTTCTAAAACATTATGTATGTTTATATTAAGCTGTAGATGGAAAGGACTCCTATGCCTATTCTGTATCCCTGCAGAGCTCCTTCTGTAAATGATGTGCAAATCCTAGCTCTTTTTTTTTTTTTCCACTCACAGTGGCTGCCAGGATCTACCTGGGTCTCTATTTTCTGACATGAAGTCTAGAAATTTTCTCTGGGCAGAAAACTGCATGAGTACAAGTCATCTTTCTTTTGTTTTCATTTTTAAATTGTCTGGTATAGATCACAGTTTGGTGATATCTTCTGCTCCGAGCATTAAGTAGTGATTCACTATTTATTCAGTATTTTTTAGTTGTTTGCGTCAAGAGATTAACTCCCACCTGCTTTTTCTGCTTATGTTTGGGAACTCAAATCTTCTACATTTAACGTTAACTCTTCTTTTATAAACACTTTGATTTCAGCACGGCAGAGCACCACATCTTAGAAAGCAGCAACAGGAACTTCTTGTTTCCCCCCGAGTCGAGAGAAAACTACAAACTTGAGAAACTAAAAATGCTGCTTCCTGTTTCTTGTAGTATAATTTTTGAAGCATTATATATTGACCAGCTAATTGGGAACATACGTAAGCCTAGAGAGCATTTCTGAAGCAAAATGTTATTTTTCCTGGAACTATACAAGACATAGTGAAATAGTCAGCATCCATCAATATTTATCTTGAAATCAAGCAGAAATTAAAATCCATGACCAACAGTGGAAAATATGTTTCTGCTTTAACGAATCAGGAACGTGGGACTGAAGAGATGGCTCAGTGGTTAAGTGTGCTTCCTTCTCTTCTTGTTCTTCCTCAGAACAAGAGTTCAGTTCCCAATACCTGTAACCGGGAGGTTCACAGCTGGATGTAACTTCAGCTCTAGGGGATCCAGTGCCCACTTCTGTCCTCCACAGACCCCCACATACACAACACATAGATTAAAAGGAAAATTTAAAATGCTTTAATCATTCACAATAGTTCTAATAGCTAATAGTTCTAGTAGCTAATAGTTCTAATAGCTAATGTGTGAACTCTTTGGAAGGTTGGAAATATCCTTGGACTAATGATAACATTACTAGTACTTGAAAAAAATGACTGAAGTCCTGACTGGGTTCTTTGGTTGGCTGTATCCTAGCATCTAGGAGATACTAAGCATGAAAGCTGCCAAACAGGTAGTAACTGAGTGACTGGAAGAATGACAGACGAAAAAAGAAAAAAAAAAAAAAAAAAAAAAAGAAAAGATGAGATGCAGAGATGTCTTAAAGATGTTATTTTATTTTAAAGAATCGTTTGTTTCCTTGTGTTGTGATTTCTAAGAGAGTGTTTAATACTAAGAGAAGTTGATCTTTTTAGTATCAGTTGATGGTTGCACAACTCTCTCACATGGTTAATAATTATAATTGTTAATAACCAGAGAAACAATTACTAAGAATAACATGAATAAATACGCACATAATAAGTATTCAGGGATAGCTGTACTTACAGAGTGTTTGATGCATCATATGTACTTTGCCACATCAGCCCTTTCCTAAAATGCCATGAACAGATGCCATCATTCCACTTTATAGCTGTAAAGGCTCAGGCATGGGGACAATAACTTGAGCATGGTTGTGGAATAGTTAGTGGTAGATTAAGCCTATAAACACCCCATCTTGCTCCAGTACCTAGATTTTAACCATATGTTACCAGGTCTCTCTGCATCCAGCAAAACTAGAGGCACTCACCTACATGGACCCTTTTGGGGGTTGATGTACGAAATTAACAAGAAATGGATCCTGTGTAAGTCAGCCCCCAGAAGCTGTCCCCCACGCTGAAAATGTTTGACATGACTGCTTGTACAGCATCTTTCTAAAATGAGCAGGAAGACGTAGAAGGGAAATACTATTCACCTGATAAAGAATGGAAAGAGAAATTGGGTGTGAAAAGAGAAGGTGCCTTGTTCACAGGTGTAAGAAGGACTTCCTCTCTGGCAGGCATGCCCTCTACTTTGGAAATGTACACCTACAAATTATTTCACGCTAAAATACTGAAAATGAAGTCCTGTGTTTCCATCACATCGAAAACTTCCTCATTATAAACTTCCACATTATTAAACTCCCTCATTGCAGTGGGCTTTCAATAGAGTTTACCTCTGAAGAAAAAAAAAATGTCAGAGAGAGGACATGGATATGTGCTAGAATCGAAGTTGGTTTTTGGTTCTCTGGTTTAATTACCCAAATACTTCAGAAATCACCACAATCTAAAACAATAACCTTTATCATCTCACAAATGAAATTCAGAGTCTATTGTAGGCATAAGGTTATAGTGGAATTCAAATGATGATTTCTGTACCTCCCGTATCTGGTTGCAATTCTTAAACTGAGAAGCTCTTGTCTCAGTGTTGTGTAAACACTGCTCACCAAATTGTCCCCGATATGCCAATAAAGCAGCCTATAGCCAATCGTGGAGCAGGGGAGAAAGTAGGGCTGGACTTCCTGCCAGCCAGAGTAGGAAGAGTCGGAGGAGGAAGTAGGAGCCAGAGGCAAAAGTCCAGGAGAGGCCAGAAGAGAGAGAGAGTTCAGCAGACAGCCACAAGTGCAAGTATCTTTGCTGTGCAAGCTGGGAGGAAGCCAAATGCTTAGCAGGTTAAGAATAGGTTAAAAACTGCTCAGTTCTTGTGTTGTGAAGCTTGTTAACATAATATAATCTCGTCTCAATTAGTTGTGTGATAGCCAGGTGTAGAGAGAAACTGAGAAACAAATACAATTTTATAAAAACAACTTTAACAGCCCATAGTGGCAACTGAGAAATTCTGAGAAACTGTCAGCTTAGGGGACAGCTTCTGGGGGATGATTTATACAGGATCCATTTCTTGTTAATTTCATACATTAACCCCCAAAGGGTTTATCCTTACTGCCCATGTGGGCGAGCACCTCTGTTTTGCTGGGTGCAGAAAGACCCCTGTAGAAACAGTGCATCCTTACAAGAGCAATGTACCACCTTCACCTATATGTAGTCCTTTATCCTTCTATTTTCTTGAGAACAAGGAGAAAGGACTGAGTTTGTTATCATCACACGAATAGCACTTATTCTGTTGTGATATTATTTATGAACTTAACATTTTTAATATTATTTGTACATTGAAACCCTACAAGATCCTAGTATGTATTGGTCTCATTCTGCAGAAAAGATAACTGAGGTTTGTTGAAGCTTTAGTATTTTTCTCAAGGTTGCAGAGTAGTTAATAGACCTAACTGTAAATCTGTCTGCAAATTATAGATGTTTTCTAACGCTCTGGTATACCGTGCTGATGGCAACGTCCTCCCGTTAATAGAAAGTTTTATACAGGCACACATCATTTTATGATGCAGATAATATGGAATCCAAACCCAGATTGCAACAATTACTCATTTTTATGTTTTTCAGAAACTTAACTCTTTGTCATTGGCTCATATGGTTTACATTTGTTCAATACAACCAGATTTGCAAATTGAAGAAATGAGTCCTCATCTTTTTAGCTATCCAAATATTGCTACAGTCAGTTGTCCTTGTAAAGCTTTGCATCTTGTGGAGTCAGTTCAGAAATTCCATTCAGTACTGGAAGCTCAAGGGTAGTTGATCTATTTCCCTTAAGTGTGCTGTAAAATGAATGGTGAGTGGGGTGTTCTTTTTTTTTTCTCTCTCTTTTATTAAAAGGGTTTTTCTCTTCTGTTTCTGGATATTGCATGCTATGTTTTGATCTTGATTTAAAATCCAGTCAGTACAGGCTCATCATTCTGGTTAGTTCTAGGTTCTTGGTAGCTCTGAGCACCCAGAAGGAGCCTGGTATTTTTACCTTTGCTCCTTCCTGTTTTTGAAGGCATGGCATTGAGATTATGGCGACAGGTGTGCCCCTCCCACCCTTCCCTCTCTCGTTTTCATTTGCTGAGATCATTAGCCAAGTCTTACTTATGAAGAAAAAGGAACTTCAAAGAAAATGGCCGTGCAGAAAAATAAAAGGGTTAAAGTTCCCAGACTCAAAGCAGAATTTACCAGAAATGAGGATATGTGTAATAATTTCCAAATTGTACTTACGGATACCATTTTATTCTATTGATTGGAAACAGTATTCAGCCAAAGGAATCATGCAGGAGAGATAAGAGGGAATGAAAAATTGAAACAACGCATCGATGGAAGTTTCCTAACAGCAAAAAAGGAGAAGTCTTTGCCATCCCAGGGGATGCGGGGGTGGGTCTGAGGCCTGAAACGCTGAGAGCTGTGATGGAATCAATGGCAGAGAATCCCGTAATTACTCAATTAGACTGCTCCATTTCTGGATAATGCATGCTGCATTTTGATCTTGATTTAAAATCCAATTAGTTCAGGCCCATCATTTCTGTTAGTTCTAGCTCCCTTCTGTTGCTTTGAGAACACAGACGTAGCTTACTGTTTTCACATTTGCTCTTTCATGCCTTTGAAGGCATGCCTTTTGAGTCTATGGCAACAGGTGTATTCCCTCCCACTCCTACATATTTTGCTGATTACACTCTTAGCTTATCTTCAGATTCTTTTATGTCCTTGAAACCAATGAGACACTACAATGGTGCACACTTGGCTTTTCCAATAAATAATGACAATCCACCATGAAATGTGGGCTTTGAAATCGCTGCCTTCTTTTAATGTTACATGTTTTATTTCCTATGCTGAATTCAGTCTTTCAAAATTCTCTTGTTTTTTTCTTGACTGAAATCATTAGGCAAGTCTTGCTCAGTAAGAAAAGAAGCTTCCGAATAAGTGACCAGATTTTTAGGTCTTTCAAAATGAGAGGCTTAACCATGCAAATTTGCTCGGTTGTTTTCTGGTGAGAAAGGGTGGGTTGTGGCGTGCAGGCATGCGCTGTTGCCAGTTGCTCAGGTGTAAGTGTGCGAGTATGTAACACTTTTGGTGGAAAATGGTGGAATTGTGTATGTGTGTGTATTGATCTGTGTTTCATGTTTACAGAATAAATTTACATTTTTCTCCTTTTGTCTTTTCACTGAATACATGGAAGGAAAATTCTGAAACTGCAATGTAAAAACAAGGTCTTCATAATCAAGCGGAAAGACTCAACGATCTACATTTGTTTTACACATCAAGAAAGAAATCAGGCACTTTTACTACCTGGGCTTGCTGAAGAAAACACGAATCGCTGATTGAGAGCCACTTGTTAACTCACACCAGGGAACCAGGTAGATTACTTAATTTTGAAAATTACAATGTAAACAAAGCCAATGCCATAAAGGAGCTCAAGGGCCCTACATCAAAATATTGTTTTGTTCATTTACTTTGACAAGTGTGGTTCATATGCTCAAGTGTTACTTATGATTGTAATACAGTGAATTAGCAACAAGCATTTCATCAAAATAATGAAATTGTGGTGCTGTAATAACTTGCAAAGTTCATCATGTTTTTCTGATAATATATATTTTAAATGATCTATACACATTTATGAGACTAATGTTCTGTCTTCCTCCTTCCCTATGTCCTTCTTTCTCTCTGTCCTCTTATACACAGGAGATTACAAACAAATATTTTTCTGCCTTTTGATAAACTCAAAGATCATTAAAAATAGTTATGTGGTTAATAGCCTACAAATGCATGTATTCTGTATGCATTTTTATTTTCAAAGGCAATTAGTACATTATAATTGCATAGCAGATACCATAACAAATTTTTAGACAAGTCTAAGTTTAATCCTGTGTGATGGCACATGCCATTAATCCCAGCACTAGAGAAACAGAGACAAACAGATCTCTGAGAAGATCTCTAGCCAGGCTAAGAGAGACTCTGTCTCAAAAAAAAATTAAAAATTAAAGAGTATGAGGTTTTTTTTTTACTTATTAGTCTAATATGAGAGTCAATTTTAAAATGTTAGATATAAATATTATTTGGACATTGAAGAGCTATATGTTCTCATTCTTTGATCATAACTTAAACTTTGTTTCAGTTACCAAAATACTAGAATTTGCTGCAAAAATTGAAAAGCAATATTGATAATATGGATAATGTGTAAGTCCACAGAGAGAAACCATAAATGTATGTATTTTGATGTTGTACTGTTTCATGTCACTTATTGTATTATGTGATATATTATGCCATCAGGTATGTGTGGTGGCACATACCTTTCATCTCAGATTTTAAGAAACAGTGGCAGGAAAATTGCTGAGCAGATCTCAGGCCAGCCCAAGAGAGACCTTGTCTCAAAACAACAACAATAACAAAGTTAAAAAAATCTACCAGTTCAGAGTCCAATTGGGTTACATAGTAATGTGAAGAGGGACTGCCTCTGACATAATCTGATTGGCCTGCTCTTTGATCACCTCCCTCTGGGGGGGAGCAGCCTTACCAGGCCATAGTAGAGGACAATACAGCCACTTTTGATGTGAACTGACAGACTAAGATCAGAAAGGAGAGGAGAACCTCCCCTATTAGTGGACTTGGGGAGTGGCATGCAAGCAGAGGGAGGAGGGAGGGTGGGATTGGGAGGGGAAGAGGGAGGGGCTTATGGGGGGATGCAGAATGAATAAAGTGTAATTGATGAAAAATTAAAAAAAGGGAAAAAAATTTTAAGAACCTTAAATAAAAAAGAAAAAAAATCTACCTTTGATTTACAGTTTAGTATGACTAATAAATAAAACGTATGAGTCATATAGTTAGTATTGCTAATTATTATCATCAGTATTATTATGTGGGCACTGTGAGGTGAGTGTGAATGTGGGCATTCACACTTCACAGCACCTGTGTAGACATCAAGGACAGAAGTTGGTGGTTTTCTTCTTTTACCATGTGTCCCTGGCATCAAAACCAGGACATCACGCTTGCTTGGCTAGTGACTCTACCCATTGGGCCACCATGATGGCACTATGGCACTATGTAACTGGTGTTACACCAGTTCTGTTCTGAGAATAAACTTACTGCATATTTACAAAGGACTTGGAGGATATCAAGATTTCAGAGTCTTTACTCTTTCAAGATTAATGGGTATATGACTGACACATTTGAAAATGTATGTGTTTAAGGGCTTGAGAGATGGCTCTTGAGAGCACTTTCTGCTCTTCAGGAAGACCAATTTCGTTTTCAGCATCCATATTGATAGCTCATAGCTGCCTGTAACTCCAGTCCCAGGGGATCTGACTCCTTCTGGCCTCTGTGTGGACCCACAAACACATGGAACACACACACACACACACACACACACACACACACACAAACAAATACATATTTAAAATGTAGCAAGTAATGTTTTTGTTGTAATACATGTACATATTGCGAGAGGGTTCCCACAGTCACTTAAAATATCTCCACTGCCTTCCGTGGGTGCGCATCTCCCACACATCACCCCTCGCAACCACTGCTTATTCCCTGCTTCAGTGAGGTTGAGTTTGGTGGACTTCACATGAGAGAGATCCTTCAGCATTTTAATCTATGTACCTGGTTTATTTTGCTTGGTGTATGCTCTCTAGATTCATCCACACCAATACAGACAACAGGATTTCCTTTTAAAATATTGAATGATATTTCATTTGTGCGTGAATGTCACAGTCATCTTTCAAAGGTTTGTTCTTTAAAGTTCATATATAGAGCAGTGCGTGTACTTGTGGGTGTGGGTGACCATTCAGTGTACGTGTACCATCCATGATAATGATCAGCATCCTTCTCACATCCATCGACTCAAAGGTGATTGCATTTGGAGAATATTTACATTTTATTAAGTATTCACACTTGTTATGCTGATTATTGGCGATCATAATTATCCCTTCTACAAATATTGTGCTGTTGGTCGGATTCAATAGCAGCTTGTATCTGCTAACACTCCGGTTCCCATCCTCGCTCCTCTACCCTTTTCTTAAACTTTGGTAGTTACTGCTTATTCTCACCATTGTCAAGTTCAACCTGTCACTTCCACCTAAGTGAGAACATGTTGTGTTTATCCAGAGTCTAGTTCTCTTACTGCATGTGACGTCTCCAGGTCTTTTTGTGTTGCTACAAATGTCAGGATTTTTCTGACCAAATATCGTACCACTGTGTATACATATTACCTAGACTTTATTTTATTTATATGAATAAAGTTTTAGAACTCCAAGGTCAAAGTGCTGGCAGATTTTGTGTCTACTGTAGGCTACTCTTTCTTGCATGTTCCCACACTGCAGTGGGCAATAGGGCACAAAAGGGCCTGGATGATCCCCTCAGTTTGTACCTGCACTAATTCCACTCGTGAGGGAGAACATTCATGGTCTAGCTTCTCCCCATGCCTCATCTTCTAGTGTTGAACTAGGTCACTTTCAATACTAGGGTCAGATGGATACGTTTCAGAGGTACTTTTTATTTATATAAAATCAGGTTGATTCCATGCTTTCCTTATCTCTCAGAAACAATGCTTTGGTGAACATATGGGTGCTGGGAACTGAACCTGGGTCCTCTGGAAGAATGTTTGCTCTTGCTGCTGAGCCATCTCTGCAAGCCCCGTTCATTTCTTCTTGTAACCTGAGTGAAAACAGTCCTACCCACATGCAGTTGGTTGTGGAAGAATCCACTTGAGTGTGTGTAACTTACACTCCCCCAGGAAGCAGTGATTCTTCCTTTCCCCGTACATCAGCTGCTGCTAGTTCCTCACTTGGATGTGGGGGCCTCAGGAGCTTTCCGCCCCCGATTCATGGTAGATATTCGGCTGGCTTGATCACGTGGAGGTCTTCTGCACAAAACCACAGTATTTTGGAGGAAGAGGCAAAAACAACGTAAAAGATGGAGGATGGGAAGAAATCTTGTGAAATGCTGTCTTCTGGACATTCATGGCTCCTGTAGCCACGAACTCACAGCAGCTGTGGTTGCCTTCAGACCTCCATGTTGATGGTGGATATTTTTGAGAAGATTCTACCCTTTATGAATAGCTGTTCATATTCCTCAGTAATGAGAGTGTGCTTTGGAAGTGCTCTTTCTATCTACCTACCTACCTACCTATCTATCTATCTATCTATCTATCTATCTATCTATCTATCTATCTATCTATCTATCTATCATCTATTTATTGTAGTTGTTCTTACTAGATCCAAATAAAGTAAGATATGATAGCAAATAAAAAAAGATTCTCTAGGAATTTCACTCTGTGTCAACATATATACTTGGTATTCATTATCAATATACCTTTTGTGAAAGAGGTATATAAATTTATAATGTACAAAAACCTTAGGACATCATAGGTTGAGGTTTCTTCCTCTCCCTCTTCCTCCTCCTTCTCCTCCTTCTCTTTCTCTTCTTTTAGAAATTGCTTTATGATATTATCTCCTCTTGTTTTGTTTTGGAAAGATCTTGCTCTGTAGTTCAGGCTTGTCTGGAACTTGGAATTCTACATCGGTCTCCGGAGTGTTAGGACTACTATACTGTGTCATCTAGCCGAGCATTATGAGATTTTCCTTTTAAGTAAAAGAAAAGATTGTTCTATAGAATTTTACCATTTCTGTTTGATCTAGACGAATTTGAGGAATATGAACTTGACTAGAACTCATTGTTTGATTAGATTTCAAGTAATTTTATGAGGAGAAAATGATTCTATTTTAGCTTACCAATATTTAAGTAGAGTACATTAGAAGTAAAGCAAGTGTTTGTTCATAACATAGTAGAATCATATGATTGGGTTCTTCTTTCTAGAGGCCACACATGTGTGCTTGCTACACATGTTACTGAGGGTAGCAACATAGCCCCCAAAGGTAATTTCTGTTTTGTTGTTGTTGTTGTTGAAACAGTGGAATGGTTTACTTTTTGTTTCATCTTGATGAGGATTTTTTTAATTAGAAGCTGTAAAAATGTTTCAAAATATATTATTCATTATTCATGCAATTGCAAGACCACCAATATTCTGTACTCGAATTTAAAAGAGAATTCAACAATAACTTGGTTTATTTACTGAAACAAAAGAAAACAGAGTGTTGACCGATCTTGGTCTGCTCAACTTGCTGGGATAAACTGTCACAGGCTCTGTAATTGATTAACTATGGAAATCTGTTTCTCACACTTTTAGAACTCCAAGGTCAAAGTGCTGGCAGATTTTGTGTCTACTGTAGGCTACTCTTTCTTGCATGTTCCCACACTGCAGTGGGCAATAGGGCACAAAAGGCCCGGGATGATCCCCTCAGTTTGTACCTGTACTAATTCCACTCGTGAGGGAGAACATTCATGGTCTAGCTTCTTCTCCCGATGCCTCATCTTTTACTGTTGGACTAGGTCACTTTCAGTACTAGGGTCAGATGGATACGCTTCAGAGGTACACACGACCAAACACATTTCTATTATAGTCAGCAATGGTGATCCTTCGTGGCGCTGCTTAGTGACACTGAGGTGTGCTATGCTGTGCTATGAGGATCTTTTGGGTTCTCCTCCTGGAAGTTTTTATTTTAGGCAGAGTTCTGTCAGCAGGGCCAGGGCGGTTAGCAAGGCTGCATTGCCCCTGCAATTTCAACTGTGCTGGGACATCATGTACATGTGGATTGAGCTTACGGAGCAGCTCTGTTGTAGTATCTCCAATGCAAGACGACAGAACAGCTTCATTTTTCTTTTCTTTTTATCTGTTACAAGGCTCTTCTATATACCTCAGGCTGTCCTAGAATCTCAGATACAGAACTAGGTGGCCTTGGATCCCTTAGTGTTGGGATCACAAGTATGTGCCACCATGCCTGGATCACATCTTAATATGTCTACAATTGATGTGGTACTTTTATTTTATTATTTCATGTTATTTTTCTCTTTTCAGTATGCGTTAGACATAAGAACATCTACTTACAATGTAATTTTAATAGTTCCCCCCAATAAATTACGTGTACGTCAAATAAAAATTGAGGTATTTTTTTCTTTTAAATTGCTTGACAAATTTCCTGTTTTTATTTTATAAGGGTTGGCCTAGAATATATCTGAGATCCTTTGTGAAGATTCTATACTTCCAAAAAAAAAGAGAGAGAGAGAGAGAGAATCAGATGTCATTCACTACTGGCCCAATTCAGCTCTAGAAAGTGCATAAGTAGACAGTTCTGGGTTATTTTAACCATAATAAATGCATAGAATATTGCTAGGTTCTCCCAGAGGGTCACACGGATAGGAAATGGCTCTGAAAAAGGAAAGTGTTAGTCTTTGGGGATTAGGATCCCTGCACCTGTCAGAAAGTTAGATGTATTTCAGCTGACAGCAACTCTTCAGTTAGACTTTGAAAAGGGAGAATCCTTTTCATGGATTAAAAAATCCATTATCTCTCCACATAGAGATGTATATAGACACAAACACACAGGCATGCAGATCCATAGCACGGTATCGAGGCCTATGCAATAAATCAGGGACATATGTACAGTTTGCTACAGCAAAATCTGTAGAAGTGGTTACAGGAAACTTTCATTTCTCACCACACTGCAATTGTATTTGACCTTCATTAGTCTGGTCACACTACAGATTCTGTAATTCAATTTGGGATGTGACTTTTATTGTTAAGTTGGGAGATGTGAAGGGTGTTTGAATAGGAGTTCAGGCCAAACTACAGAAGGTCACCTTGCCTGGTTTTTGCGCTATTAAGAGTCATTTAAATTCATCGCCATCAGTTCTATAAATGCATATTTAATGTGAGTGTCATTTGTCCTTTGTAAGTGTGGAAAAACACATTTGAGTTTTGAAACTTGCTAGAGCTCGGCATTGCCTCTAAACATTTTTATCTTCTAGAATCTGAGCATGGAGCAGAATTAGCAGAGGCAGCTGAGAAGGAAAGAATCTTGTTGAATCTCTGACCATCTGAAACTCAAAGTTAGGGCATTGTTTTAGACTAAACAAGATTACCCTAATTAAGGTCTTTCATGAGGTGAGGACACTTACGGTCACGCTGCCATCTGCGAGACAGTTCAAACCCAGTGAGAGAACAGGTTCCGTAAGATACTGTGTTTTATTTCCAGATCCAGAGCCTCAAGGGCAAAATCAAAGAGAGAAACCACAATACCAGTCACAGGTGTTTCCGGTGGTGAATCTTGGTCAAGGAGTGCTCAGCAGAGCTGCTGTGGAGCGCTGCACTGAAGAACAAGAACGGCGTGAGCAAAGAACAGTGTCACCTAACCTCACATCTGTGGCACATCTGCAGTGGAGGGGTCTAGGCTAGGGTGGCAAAGACACGCTGTCATTTAGAGGCTACAAGCAAGTCTGCTGTCATGCCTCTTTTTATAGAGGAGTTTTTTTCCCCCTCTAGCGTAAATGTTTTTCCTATGGAGTAAATATGGAGAGGAGAGGTGAGAGAAATTAGAGACCTACCACTTCACCTAGTAATTATCACTTAATTGCTAGAAGTATTATTAATGAGCATTTCAAAAAAGCAAAATATTGTGACATGAATGTGTCCATTATCCAGACTTGAAAAATGTTGGGGGTATAAATTCAGGCTCTGAGTAAATTTAGGAACTATCTTACAATGAGAAAATGGCTTTTATTATTATTATTATTATTATTATTATTATCATCATCATCATCATCATCATTATCTATTTATTGTTACTTAGAATTTATTCACTTTGTATCCTGGTTGAAGACCCCTCCCTTATCACCTCCTGGTCCTATCCTCTCTCCCTCTTTCTCCCTTATCCCTCTCCCTTAGTCCACTGATAAGGGAAGTGGATCCTTTTTGTTTGTTTCTGCTTTCTCCTTAGTGACCCCGCAGACACTGTAGCTGGAGCCCTTCTTTTTTGTGTGTGTGTGTGTGATAATGATTATGCAAAGATATGTGTGGTAGTGTCATGCAAGCGACAACTCATTAGTTGTATACATTTTCTTTATCGTACCTTTCATTTCTGGGGGTAACCCTGAGCTGGCGTGCATCCGAGCCCATGTGCGGGCAGAGGTGAAGGCTTTCTAGCTTTATTAAGAAAAAAAAAATTAAAGAGAAGTTGAGAAGGTCCCAGTGTGAGATCTAGATCTTTGGAAATTATGCCATGGGGAATTAATGCTAGTGTTTTTCAAATAGCTTCATGTAATTATAGCTGAGAAAATTAATTGTGTTTGCTAGATGCTTAAATGAATCAAACGTGTATAAAGCCTCACGTATCACAGAACATTTTGTGCAAACAGAGGCTGTTGTGATTTTGCTGTTACAGTATCCCATTGCCTCACTTTGAATAAGTGAGTATCTCTGGGTCTGCTATGGGGGGAAATATGAATGTGCATGACTTGGTCCCTAGGATATCTCTGCCCCATCTTTCCTCCTTGTCTCAAACATTTCCTGAGGAACTATTATAGTGTTGACAGTCTGCCATAGAAGGGAAATAGGGAGGCAAGGAACAGTCCCAGCCAGCATGAGATAATGGTCTAGAGAGAGATGTACACAGAGAATGTGGAGATGAATGTGACAGGGCACAGTTTGGAGCCCCAGGATGTGTTGTGGGATGCTGAAGGGCCTGCCCATGTGGTGACTTCTTTGTAAGATTTCTAGGAACAGCACCGGGCTGTGTCTACTCAAGTGACAGGACAGATAGTACAAGAATATGGAGATTAGAAGCCTCTTCCCGCTGTCCAGTATTGGTCATTGATATTAAAATCTTATCTCCTATTTGGTGTAGAGAGCAATGAAAAACTATGACATCACACTTTTTAAGTAAACAAACAAACAAACAAAACAAACAAAGAGTTAAAATACATAGTGTTAGGCACCAAAAAAATGTGACCAGAAAATGTGTTTTATTGAAGACGTTTAGTCCATAGTCATCATGCTGGGAAGCATGGTGGTGAGCAGGCAGACATGGTGCTGGAGAAAGAGCTGAGAGTTTCACATCTTGATCCACAGGCAGCAGAAGGAGACTGTGTGCCACACTGGTGTAGCTTGAGCATAGGAGACCTCAAAGCCTGCCCCAAAGGGACACACTTCCACCAACAAAGCTGCACCTACTCCAGAAAAGCCACACATCCTAAAAGGGCCACTCCCTACAAACATTTAAACACTTGAGTCTCTCTCTATATCTATCCATACCTTTATCATAGTCTAGGATCTCCATATGAGAGGTGATAAGTTGTTTTTGTCTTTCTTTCTGAGGTTGTGTCATCTTGCTTAATAATATACATTCCAGATCTGCCCACGTTGCTGCAGATTTCATTTTTCTTTACCCCTTAATAAAACTTCTTTGTATGTTTTGACTACATTTTCATTATCCGTTCTTTTTGATGGGCATCTAGGTTGGTTGCATGTCCTTGCTAAAGTTAATAAATCAGTAATGAAAATGGACGACTACCCATCTCTGCATTAAGATTGCAGTTCTCTGATATACGCCCAGGAAGCGGTGTGGTTTGGTTATGTTTTTTTTTTTTTGAAAAATATTTATACTGATTTCCATAATAGCTGCACTAGTTTGCACTCCTACCAAGAGTTAAGAGGGATTCCTCTTTTCTCACATCCTCACCAGTATTAGTTGTCAGATTTCTTTATGATTCTCTAAAATCCCTTTAAGAAACCCCTTTGATGGGTTGGAGGCATTTTCGTTTAGATATCTGGTCTCAAGCTAGTGTCCAACTTAACCCCAAATGAGAGTCTGCCTGGAACAGATCCTTTCTGTCAGTTTTGAACTTTTATACGGTGCTACGAATTCACATTTTATTTTTAGGTAAGATTATTCTATGTCAATAAAATGAAAGAACAAAATCATGATCCCTATGGTGGTTTGTATAGGTATGGGCCCCCGTAGACTCCTGCGATTAAACACTTGGAGGGAGTGGCAGTATCAGAAGGTGTGACCTTTTTGGAAGTGTGCCCCTGTGGGGCAGGCTCTGAGGTCTCCTATACTCAAGCTAGGTGCAGTGTGGCACACAATCTCCTTCTGCCTCCTGTGGATCAGGGTGTTGACCTCTCAGCAACTTCTCCAGCACCATGTCTGTCTGTACTCTGCCATATTTCTCACCACATCAATAATGGACTAAACCTCTGAAACTGGAAGCCAGCCCCAATTAAATGCTTTCCTTTATAAGAGTTACCTTGGTCATGGTGTCTCTTCACAGTAAAGAAACCCTAATTAAGGTAATTCATAAACTACAAATCCACCTTTGCAACCTATTGGCAGTTTCTGGAGGCCTCTAGGCACTGAAGGGATTTGGGTACCCTCTCGACAAAAGGGTTGTCAATTAAAGACTTAAGCATCTCAGTCATGGCTCTTTGTATATCTACTATTAACTTCATTCTTCTCTGCTTCAGTATCCCTTCCCTGCCCCCTCATGCCTCAGTCTTTATAGGTCCGTAGTCTCCTCTGGCTAACTATTCCCTTGCATTTTCTTGCAATGATAGAAATATGCTTGGAAGCTTCAGCAGACCCCAGTTTGGAATTAGGATGTCATATACTCTTTGAATGCAGGCATCACTCATGGTTACTCCGGCAGGTCAGCCTTTGCTCTACCTACTTAAATACACTAGCATAATTGGTGCTATAAGAAAATCTTTCACTAATTCATTCTATATTTTAAAATGTTATTTATTTGTTTGTTTATTTAATTATTTGTTTTGATGTGTGGATCTGTGCCATGGTGCATGTGAGTGGGCAGCTTTCAGGAATGAGCTTTCTCTTCCTATCATGTGGCTTTCACATGAGGACTGAACTCACTCAGATCCCCAGGCTTGGTGGCAGGCACTTCTACCCACTGAGCCATCTTGCCAGCTCCTGTCTATTCTCTTCTCCTTCCCTACATCACCTTGGGCTAAACCACTATCAGTCCCTTAGGTTCTGATAAATATGTGTCTAGAGCTTAAGAAATCTTAAAAAAAATATTAGCAAAGTTATTTACACAGGCTAAATTTCTTAATAAAGATATACAGGAAATGGAAGATTTAGTTACCTTGAAAAAGTAAGTTTAGACTAAAACATATCTAAATTATGCCTAAAATACCCGATTTAGAGAGAAAAAGGCAAACTTTTGTAGGAGACAATGAAAGATCCACATTACACTGATGATTTTCTGAACAAATACAAGCTAGCTTCTATTTAGGAAACACATGTAAAGTAAACAAAACTTGTCTATAAATTCTAAAGCCAATAGATGTAAAAGTAAAATACAAACTTGGAAAGAATTTTTTTTAAAACTGTTCACATTATTTTCCTGTGTGAAGTTGTATACCTTGAAAAGTCAGACAATCTGTTTTCAGTATTTTCCGTGCCATGTCATAACCACAGGACTTTCACACAGAAATGTCAGTCAGTGGGTAACTTCTTTATAACTAAAGAGCATGAATCATATGTCACTCGCTTTCACCCCAGTTTTGTGATGGTGACCAAGAATGTAATGCCTGTGTGTTAACCAACACTGTGTAGATTAAAGATGCTTAGATGGCTGCCTGAAAAGCCTGGCACTGGGAGATGATCATTTTGTCTTGGAGTTTCAGTGAGAACACAGACTACGGTGTTTAGAAAGGAAAGGGGGAGAAACTGAACAAGAGGACTGGATGGCCGGGGGATGGGAGGGCAGGTAGAGGTGGTGCTATGGAAAGGGACAAGTAACACCACAGGGATCTTTAAAAGCCCTGTAGAAACCTAAGAGTGTAGAAATCTCCTAGAATATATAATTTAAATGTTCTGAAAATCCGACAGGGGAGACAATGCCCAAACTAGAAATCATATGTTACCAAATAAACCCCTAATACTGGGAATGGGCTACATTGTTTTGAGTAGATGGCTAAAGGGATGCCATAGATGACCCCCGAACATTGCAGGTTATTGCCAATGCTATTGATTAACTTCCACAACCCAACAGTAAGATCTTGATGGAAATACTCCATGCATATATCACCAGACATGAAGAAGCAGCTAGAATCTTCACACCTCCTGACTGCCATTTACTGTCCCAGGTACCATACATCTTACTGGAAGGGTAAATTAATCATCAGCTTCACTCAGCTGCCAGCCTTGTGAACCACAGCACTGACAAGCCTGTAAGATATACAGACTGGTGAAACAGTGGAACAAATGTTAGGTGAGCAAGCAATCATCTTTTGATTGGATTTAAGGCCGATTCCACCAGAGGAAATCTGTACCTGAAACTCTAAATGGGGCCAAAAGCATTAGACTGGATAGCCTACATGGAGCCTAAGGGAAAGTCTACTCTACTACAATTATCCTGCTAAAGGAGGACAGCAACAAAAGGACTCCTACTGACATACTGCTATACCCACAGATCAATTCATCACTGGGTGCTCATGAGAGAATCTTCTGGTAGTAGTTGGGACATAACACAAATTGGACCACATGCAGAGAGAGAGAGGATTGGGAGCACTCAGGCCTAAATGATATGTCTGTGCCACACCCCATCCCTCAGGGATCACGGATCTAGTCAGAGAAGGTGAACATCAGATTGTAAGGTGGTAGACACGCTGACACAGACACAGCAAGGCTGCTGGACAGGACCGGCACAAGGTCACACCAGACACAAGTCCAGCATGGAGTGAAATGAGCACAAAGTCACACCCCTGACCAAGAAGCTATTTGCAATCATAGTTTTATTTTGTATAATTTTGTTTTGTTTGTGTGTGCTTTTGTGTTTGAGGCCGGGGGGATAGAGTTGATTATTTTATTTGTTAAGAGGAAGAATAGTAAATAAGATGTGTAGAAAGAGGGGATCTAGGAGGAGTTGGGTGAAGGTAAATAATGTGACCAAATATTTGTATGAAAAAATTCAAAAGTAATTAATTGAGAAATAAAAAGTTGCACATTTCCAGAATGCTTATTTCTGAAAGTGCCCTTTTCTTGGTTATAAATGATAAAAATACCATTTCTTTTATTTTTTGAAATTGTACTGTAATTACATAATTTCTTCTTTCAATTTTTCCCCTTCAGATCCCTTCCTTTTATCCCTCCTTTCTTTCTTCCAAATTCATGGCATGTTTTTTCATTAATTGCTTTTATATGTATATATATATATATATATATATATATATATTCCTAAATACATAAATACAATCTACTCAGTCTATGTTTCTTGTATATATATATTTTAGGGCTGGTAATTTGGTATAGGATAGCCAATTGGTGAAATTGTTTTTCAACAGCACCACTATCCAAACTCTCAAGGTATGAAGACCAACCTGGGTACAGGCACATAAGAAAAACATAGAAGGACAAAAAGAAATGTTTTTGCCAAAGACAAAAGTAAGCTGGCGTGAATCATCCCACAGAATGATACACATTTACATTGCCAGTAATAGCAATGGCTTGAGTAAGAAGTCCTGACAATGAGAAATACTTATTTTGTGGTAAATTTCCACAGCCATGTCCTGCTTTCTGGGAAGCTGAGACAACATTGTAGGGAGTCAGGATGCAAACAACCCATCTAAACAAAAGCATGCTTACACCAGTTCCTGCGTCTGTACCACATGTGGCTCTGTTTTCAACTATTAAAGGCTGCGGCTCTCCATCTGTGGGCTTTCTGGGGGTCAAATGACCCTTTCACAAGAATCATCAACGAGTATCAGAAAACACAGATATTTAGATTACCATTCATAATGGTAGCAAAAATACAGTTATGAAGTGGCAACAAAAATAATTTTATGGGTGGGATCACCACAACATGAGGCACTGTACAAAAGAGTCACGGCATTAGGGAGGTAGAGAACCACCGGGTAAAAATCAAGGCAAAAAGTAAAGGTGTGATGGAAATGTTGCAGGAGGACTTGGGAACCTTGGGCAAGGTCATCAGATGAAAAGATGTAGACTGAATATAAAGCAACAGAGGATATTTTATATAAATCCTGGTGGCAAGCTCTGGGGAAAAAATAGCTGGGGCGGGTGGATTTAAAAATGGAATCAATATCCCAGCACTTGGATGATCTTCAAATAAAAATCAAATGGGTGTATAAAAGAATACTCTTTCTATTGGAGGAATCCAATTTGGTGTTTAAAGAGGTCTGAAAAAACCAAAACAAAACTCAGAGGAGCAGATTACAGTTATAATTAGAGATAATGTTTCACTTCATTTTAAAAATGAGTCATCAGAGAGACAGTGGGAAAGGCATGCCGCCTGCCCCTGCTGGCTCATCATTGGCTCAGGAACTGGGACTTGAAAGAAAAATAATAGCAGGCGTCCTCAAACATGCCCGCTTATTGTTTAAAGTGCGTGTGCAACACACAAATAATGAATTAATATTTGTTCATCCTTCCCCTATCTCTACCCATAACATGGTGTTAAATTGGTGATTGCAAACAGAAAAAAAAAAATTGATGCACGGTTTCTTTCTGGGTAAGAAGCGCTGTGTATTTTGTTGTGATTATGAGTAGCTCTATTTATCACTCCGCAGAGCATCTCTTTGTTTGGATCGTTCCGTTAGGTTGACTAGGACACACAGTCAACACAAACAACCGTTTGTGTCTGGAGGGGCACAAACGGGTGTCTGGAACACTCCCTATTGGCACGAGTGGCTTTGCTCACTGACTGACTTAGAAGCTTTTCTGGTGTCAAAATATCTTTACATCCTTGTGAGATGCAGTGCACCTCACTTTCATAACTTTTGAATGTGTTCTTACGGCGGGCTTAGTATCAACAATCACAAAAGTACTAAGGATCGTGCAGCTATTTCTTCATTTTCTCTCTTCATTACGCTTTGACATTACACTTGGGTGATCAGAAAGCGTCACCTCTTTCTTTAGGTCTGAAATTGGTAAGATGTCATGTCTATTCCCTTAGGCTGTGGAAATGCCAGAGGACAGCTTGGGAGGGTGGATTGGTAGCACAACTTGCTGTTTTCTACGTGTTTTGTTTAACTTACAGTTTGCTTTTAATTACATTTGCATAGAAATTCATCCATCTTTTTTTTTCTTTTGGAGTAAAACATTTATTTTCAGTTTATTTCATTTTATTTTGTGTCAGTTAGCGTCCTCACTTTCAGTTTTAATTTAGTGTAATTTTCCTTTTTTTCCATTATAGTTACAGTCAATCTTTATTTTAATTTCAATGTCAGTTTTAACAGTATACTCATGGTTTCTCATTTTATTCCTCAAACAAACTAGTTAATAATTTATATCCTATGTTCCTGCAAACAAAATGGTTATTTAGATAGATTTTTTAAATATATATTTATGATTTACCTTTGATCTCTTGATTCTTTGACTATGGTTTGGCTTTTCTTATTGTTGAAGTAGATTCTTAAATTTGTTTTTGTACTGAAATATAATACTGTGATTTTTTTCTGAAGATTATGTGGCTTTGTCCCATGAGTTCTAGGTGATAAAAGTTACCTGTATTTAATTTTGTAAATATTCCATGCTTTCCTTGATTTTTTTTTTCTGACAAGATTATGAGGATGGTCTTTGTTTTCATTTCTTTCTGTTAACAAGTTAATTCAAGCCTTTAACTTTTAAAAGGCCCTTAATCACTTCTCCCTGGTGGTATGATGTAGCCAGCCCACAAAGGAAGATGGTCCAGGCAGTCCTGATGAGACCTGATAGGCTAGGGTCGGACAGTAGATGAGGAGGACTTCCCTATCAGTGGACTAGGGGAAAGGGATAGCACAGGAACAGGGAGGGCGGGTGGGACGCCAGGGAGACAAGAGAGGTGTCTACAACCAGGTTACAAAGTGGATAAATTGTAAAAAGTAATAATAATAAAAGAAAAAAAGACCCTTGTAGCTTTTTCTGTTCTGTGACTAGTAAGCAGAGTTTAAAAGAAACAACATAAACCTAATATCATTATTTAAAAGTTTAATTTTTATTTATTTTTACATTTTTTTTTCTTTATTAATTACACTTTATTTACTTTGTATCCCGCCCCGGTGGTTTCCTCCCTCCTCCCATCCCAATCCCTCCCTTCCTCCACCCTCTGCATGCATGCCCCTCTGATAGGGGAGATCTTCTTTTCCTTCCTTCTGATCCTAGTCAATTAGGTCTCATCAGGAGTGGCTGCATTGTCTTCTTCTGTGGCCTGGTAATGCTGCTTCCCCCTCAGGGGGTGGTAATTAAAGAGCAGGCCAATCAGTTCATGTCAGAGACAGTCCCTGTTCCTATTACAATGGAACCCGCTTGGATACTGAACTGCCATGGGCTACATCTGTACAGGGGTCTTAGGTTATCTCTATGCATAGTCCTTGGTTGGAGTATCAGTCTCAGGAAAGACCCTTGTGCTCAGATTTTTTGATTCTGTTGCTCTCCTTGTGGAGTTCCTGTCCTCTCCAGATCTTACTGTTTCTTACTTTTTCCTAAGATTCCCTGTACTCTGCCCAAAGGTTGCCCATAAGTCTCAGCATCTACATTGATAGTCTGCAGGGCAGAGCTTTTCATAGGTCCTCTGTGTCAGGCTCCTGACTTGTTCCCTCTTTTCTCCTTCTTCTAATGTCCAGCCTCTTTGCCTTTCTGGATAGGAATTGGGTATTTTAGCAAGAGTCCTCCCTCTTGATTAGTTTCTTTAGATGTACAGATTTTAGTAGGTTTATCGTATATTATATGTCTATATGAGTGAGTATAATTTTTAAATATTAAACCAGTAACATTTAAATTAAAATATTATAAACATATTTAGAGTTTAAACCTGCATTTTAATTGTTTAATTTTTTTGCCAATTATTTGCCAGCTGTTCTACCTCAAAGAATGTTTTAATGACTTTAATATTTTAATGGTATGTTTTATACATGTGACACATGTAAAATATAATGTTTCATTGATTCTAGCAGAAACGTTCTTGATAGCAAGGCAGACACTGAAATTGTAAAGCTCAACTGCAGAAGTTTGTAGGGCCTGGTAACACAGGCCTCTATTTACAGCTATCCATCAGTCTGAGGCAGGAGGATTGTAAATTCAAGCACAGCTTGAGCTATAGAATGAGTTCAAGGCCGGTCCTGGTAGTTTAATAAAACCCTGTTAAGAAATAACAAGTAAGAAAGGGACTAGATACATTTCAGCAGTAGAATCTTGTCTGCTAGTACCCAAAGCCTGGGTTCAGTCTCTTGTCTCATACACACATGCATATATGTACAAATACACACACAATTTTCTTGAGGATGAGTCAGGTGTGATATGTACTTTCATTAATGGAATTTTAAAGTCAGTAAAATATGTTATCTGCAGAAGGGAGGAGGTTTTCCCCTACCAGTGGACTAGGGAAGGGGCATAGGGAGAGCAAGAGGTAGGGTGGGTGGGATTAGGAGGAAATGGAGGGGCTGCAGCTGGGATACAAAGTGCATAAATTGTGATAAATAAATAAATAATAAACCATTAAAGATATGCTACCAGCAACATCAGAGCAGATGTTTTACGAAGCATAATCTTATATTAAAATTCAACTCACTTTTCTAGTAAAAAAATCATCAATTATTTCCTCATTTCTTTACACATAGCAGTGGGTCTGAGAAATTCCTTTATATGCAAGTATATACCGATGTACTTTAGTTAAACTGCTTCTGAATTGCTGAGAACATCTTTGGTAGTAGTATGGCATCCTTGAAAGAATTTGGAGTCAGGTGTGACTCCCAACAGGTTCTTAGTCCACTTGGCCCATTTCCTTCAATGTGAAATTTTAAGATAAAGTAACTTGACCATCCTAGTACATGTCCCCACTATTTCTAAAGATGAGGTGACTTAATTTCTGTCTTATAGACTAGGTTAGGGCCGAATTAGAAAGTAAAGTTCAAATGGCTTTCAGTCTCTGTTGGTATAATATTCTTTTAAAATGTATATGCCTTACCCTTGTTAATTCAAATGCTGATTTCCCCACTCCTAACTCTCTGGTTTCAATCCTGATACTGCATTGTGATACTCACTGTAAGCATCCTGTCTCAACTCTTGTGTAAACAGGACAAAATAAAGCAACTAGATACAATATTGTGCAATGGGAGGAGTCAGAGGACAGGAAAGAGGGGAGGAGCTAGAGAGCAGGAGAGCAGGAGATGAGTGGGAGGAGAAGGGGTGAGGAGAGTGAGGAGAGTGAGCTGGTGGGAGATCTTGGAGGACATGGAGCATGAACCAAACCTAAGATTACAAAAAGCAAGTATAATGTGGGAAATCTAAATGTTAGGAAACTGAGGACTTGGAGGTTTAGGAGGGAGTAAATATTGCCCAGCATTGTGTTCTAGGTTAACTAAAAACCCAGTCTCTGTGTGGTGATTTGGTTATACAGCTGTTTAAGATTAACAGCAAGCTTTACTGGAAGATAAACCAATAGTAAATATTAATCGTCACTTACAACAAGTCTCTCTAATAATCAGGATTTAGAAAATATACGAGTGCCCAGGCGAACACCGGAGCATCATGGTCAAGGTATTTTCTTCACGTTTGGAAAGTCTCTAAGAAAAAAGAGCGCTGCGTGCCAAGCCGTTATCAGCTCCTTCCTGTGGCAGTGTGGGCACACTACCCACTCTTTGATCACGCTAGCTGTTTGACAGGGCTGCGTTATCTCACTTTAAAGTTGTTTTTTTTTTTTTTTTTTTTTTCCTCACAGATATGAAAGTACCAGCACACACCTCTTCTTCAGGGCAGCTGAACAAAGTGCCATGGGCTTACAGAAAGAATGACACAAACCAGGGTCGGACCATGGGCAGCTAAGATCAAGAACATACCAGAAGGTCTCAGCAACAATGAGTAAACCCCGGCAATCCTTATTGGTTCTGCAAAAATACCCTCATCCTGTTCTCACTCTCCGGAATTTAGCTGCTTCTGAGGAGAGGGAAAGGGTCTCACCGGGATAGGAAGTTATTAATTCTGAAAAATTTATTACTCTATTTCATTTCAAAGGTTTCCCTCTTTGCATGTTTAGTTATTGGTTTGATGACTCCTCTTTATTTGCAGGTGTTAAGAGATTCCTTTCCCTAAAACAACAATGGAGCCTTGTTAAAAGAACATCTGTGACACTGAAGAATTTGGTGACAACGTGGGCCTGTTGTGGAACCCGTTCACAAATGTGCGCCGCTCATTTCAAATGGCACTGTGTTCAGGTCCCCACAGACTGTGGCTTCCTCCTCTGCTGCTCCTAGTTTCTGTGTCCGTAAGTGGTAAGTGTATGTAAGCTCTGAGGCCCTGTGCTTGCTCTCTTCTTGCTTGATCCTTCCAGAATGACTGAGGTAGATAGAAAGTGGTTTGAAAGAGAAGCCCACCCTGAATATACTACCCATTTCTGACTCCTGTGGGACTAAGCTGAGACTGTGGACCCCACCCTTGCTCCTTTCTTCTCCCTGATCTGCTGTTTCCCCACCGCTCACAAGCTTCTGCTGCAAGCAGAGATCTGCTGATCTTTCCTAAGGGAGGCTTTGTCTGGAGTTCTCATCCTGGAGAAACTGAGGACACAGGGAAGCCATAACGCATGATAAGTATCACTGGAGAACAATTTCTATGAAGGAGATACTGGAGACACATTTGGAAAGGAATGGATACTGGATTAGTTTTGCTTAGGATAAAGAAGTGTAAGATGGAAAAGGAGTTGCCACATCAGACCCTGAGAAGATCTTGTCGGCCAAACCGAGAAGCTCAGCACATTGAAACAGTGTTCCTGACTTAAAAAGAAAATCAACCCTCAAAACCCGAAGACACTGGAGCTATTAGCTAATTATTTATTACTTAATTATTTATTACTTCTAATTATTTAATTGTTTATTACTTCTAATAGTTAATAATTAATACAATTAATATTAAAGTTACTTGATGCGTAAATGTACATCATAAATTTTAGAGAAAGAAAGTCAGTTTAAGACAAGGTCATGAATTATAAATTCTGTTTCTACTGCTGTCACAGTTTATTACAGCCATTCTTATTAGAAGGGAGGAAACTTCAGCAAAGGATATCATACCAGCGACTTGGTCTGCATTCCTGGTAACTATGGCTAGTAAAGTTGGACAGAAACTTCCCTTTAGGATTCAAACCTGTAAACTTGTTTGCAAGTGGATGAGGGAACAATTATCCTTCCTGTTCTCTCTCTTCCTCCCTAAAATCTAACCTTTTCCTTTTTTATTCAGTTTTATTTTTTTCCCTCCTGAAATGGGCCTCAAACTGGATTTTTTACCTGTTTGCTCTCAATCCAATCTCAAGGTTAAAAATGTACATACAGCAGTATGTATGGATTCTTTCCCTATCCTTGTATTTCTTTTCTACAGTGCTGTAGAGGTGTCCTTCAACCATTTCCAAGGTTACTAAAAATAAATGCAATTAATTCCAATACTTATCCAGATTTATTGTTTCTATGATGCTTAGAAAAACAGCTATTCCATTACTAAAGTTTCTCTTTCTAGCTTGGCTTTGAAGCTTGATTTTTTTTTTTTTTTTTTAAATGGCTTTGATAAAGTACCGTATAAATGGGCTGTAGATATAGCTCAGTGGTTAAGAGTACTGATTGTTCTTCCAGGTCCTGAGCTCAATGCCCAGCAACCATATGGTGGCTCACAATCATCTATAATGAGACCTGATGCCCTCTTCTATATGATGCTCTCTTCTGGCATGCAGGCATATATGCAAACAGAGTGCTCATTTACATAAATAGATTTTTTTTTTTAAAAAAAGTACCCTATAAATGTTATCACAACCATCGAGTCAAAATACATGCTGCCTTATCAAGGAGCTTTCTACAATGCAAAGAAAATGCTAAGAATGCCAGATTGCAGGAGAAGGAAAGGATATAAGTTATATATATTCTAAGTGTTTATGTGTGACAAAATTGTGAGCTCATGTGACAGCAAGCACAATGCACTCTGCATGCTGAAGTCACTTTACGCAACTTGAATTTAGAATCATTATAACTTGGTAAGATAAGTACATATTACTGGCACAGTAAAACATAGCCTGGAAAAATAATGTTCACATCAGACAGATACCTTGTGCATGTGCATCTGTCTCATTTTTTTTTAAGTTTCAGGACTTTAGATAATTTCAATCAAAGCTCCAAGATGTTATGACCAGTGATGCACTTCAAATTTTGGAAGCAGTGCAGGGATAATTTTGCTGGAGCTTTCTCACCGTGATTCAAACTAGCATAGAATTGGGTTGTTAGTGCTAAAGACATGATTTACTATAACACTCACCTGCCCTTCATCAAAGAATCTTCTTTTCTGCAACAGATGGAGACTATTATAGAGAGCCACAACTGGTCAAAATGTAAAGATTAAGTGACTGTGTCCTCAGTACTCACTGATATCATTAAGGAATGATTCCACATCTAGAGAGTTCAGCTCAGCTAAGTCCCTATTCCTCCACTGTTTGTTTATTTATTTATTTATTTTGAGGCAGGCCCTTAGCCTAGTTCCTTGTATTTGGTTTCTTGATTTCAATGGAGAAACTATGAACACGTAACACAGTAGGCTCAAGACTGCTATTACCCCACACACGTGATATTTAAGGTCTGTCTTGGCAAGGCCTACCACAGAAGTCTATCCTGACCTGAGCATTAACTAAATACTAACAAAGAACTGGACCTTTCATTCTAAAGAGAGTATCCAAAAGTATCTTGGATATAAAATCATTTTGCAAAATAATATTTCAGTGAGCCAAGTGTGAGCAAATCAGAAACACATGCTTTCAGTTTCCTAGGCAGTATTGATTGCTTTAAAATTAACTCAACTCTGCCAGGTGGACTTCAGAGTTTATTAAATTTCACACATTTGGCAAATATTTCATGATGTAGAACTCAATGGGCATCTGAATTCCTCTAGTCCTCATATAAATTAGACAATGCCAACATGTGTTGAGTGGTGTGACTTTCATGTCCTTTAAGAGCAAATTGGATTCTCTCACAAATAGAAGGTCAGTGTGTGTGTGCAGTTTCCACGTCATCACTAATATTTTCTATTAATTCAAGGCAATATGGATGTATATTTGGAATATAAAAAGTTCTTTGCTGTAGACAAAGAACCCTCAGACTTAAAAATTGATAGCTATTTTGTGCCAGGTGATAAACATGGATCTGTTTGCATTTTTCTACATGTAGACATCAAATTAATTTTTCTCTGGACCAATATTACATATAGTGCATATATTGATAAACAGCAAATTATTTATAAGCTTCCCTTTTTCTCTGAGTCAGGGTATCATGGATCTTGTGTTTTCCGTTAACTCCTCTATAAATGGGGATATAGTTAAGCTTCTGCTCTTGTCTCTGCCTCCACAGTACTGGAATTGCAGGTCTGAGCCCCAAGGTCACACCATGCTGCAGACCAAACTCAGGGATACATACTAGGCAAGTACTCTACCAACTGAGCTGCATCCTCTTCCCTTATTTTACTTGTTTTCTAATGCTTAGCTTTTGATTTAATTTCTTTATTTGTAGGGAAGGGACGATACAACTATCTTACAAACTAAATCCATTCATTGCAGCCATCTGTAATTGTTCGTAGCATATATAGTAATAACTCGGTGTTATCCAATTCAAATGATACATTTGAATAAGAATTACATGATATATCAGACAATATATGATTATAAAGTACTATACTATATATGTATTTTATTGTATATACAGTTTCTACATTGGTCTGAAACCAAGGATAGAAACTCAGTAAAGAATCATTCTCTTCTCCCTGTACCCTACTGTGTGTGAATGAGAGAAAGATGGATTGCCAGTGCCTATCTTCTGGGATGGATAAGGTTGAGAGGGAAAAAGGTTTTAGACTTCCTGAAATATTATCCAAAGGAACTGTACCAGAAACATAAAACTGATGTCAGAAGCATTTTGATGTCATGGCAACAAAGGAAAATGACATGCCACGTCAGTGAATACAATCATGCAAGATATAGAAAAAAATTAAAAACAGACAGAAATGAGAAAAGTACCTTTAGCTTTACTTCTTGTATTATTAGGTGCCAGCTGGCTAAAAGCCCTTTACTAGTGTCCAAAAGCTTCATTAGCATGAACTAGAAATGCTACTGTAGGTAACAGTTCCCAGTTAAAAGCAGGCCCTTAAGGAAGAGGTTAAGAGACTCTAGGAGCCAGAAGCCTTGACTTGGCTACTTCCTGTACAGAATTTAAATGAATAATAACTCTTGGTTACCAATGGCTTTATTTCTCTATCAGAAAATTTTGTAGAGCTGTCTTTACAGCAATATAGACTAAGACTTACCAAGTTTGCAATTGGTTCCTACCCCTGATGGTTTACCTAACAGCAGTTGTAATCAACAACTATTCATTCATTCATTCATTCTTCTTCTTTTTTTTTTGATGGCACATCATTTTTTTAATTGGAAATAGATTCAAGAGGGGATACTCTCTCAGGGACAACCTCTGCCAGATGCCACATGGCCTGGGTATGGAACAAGCCTAAGTTAGAGACCCCTGTCCGGTGCTACCAGGCAATCAGGGTCAGGAGGGGTCGAGCACTCCTGAGAGGACCCCAGAAACCCAGAGGCCTCAGGTGCCATTGAGATCGGAACAGCTGGCTTTGTCCCTTGCTGGCTGTGACACTGGATGAGCTAGCTGAGGCAGTGCTAGAGAGCCCTGGTAGGGTGGGTGTAGGGGAGTTGGCAGGCTGGCCAGCTCAGTTACCACTCAGGCCCAGATCCAGTAAAAAAAAAAAAAAAAAAAGTGTGTTTTGTTTGTTTGTTTTTCTTTAAAAAAGAATATATATTCTTCTCTCAGATAATACCTCAGGATCAGTTTCCCCCTCAGAAAAGAACAGGCCTCCAAGAGACAACCAAATAAGACAAACAAAACACAATAAACAAAAACAAAATCCATCATATTGCGGCTGGGCAAGGCAACCCAGTAGGAGGAATAGAGTCCCAGGAGCAGGCAAAAGAGTTGGAGACTCCTCCACTCCCACTGTTGGGAGACCAACAAAACCGTCAAGCTAACAGCCATAACATATACACAGAGGACCTGATGAGGACCCAGGCAGGCTCCCTGCTTGCAGCCTCAGTCTGTAAGCCCCTATGAGGCCTGCTTAGTTGAGTCAGTGAGCCATGTTTCAAAATAATAATTCGGTAGAATATCAGTTCTTCTTCTGACATTTTGCATACATTTTGATATAGAAATAAAGTTACAAGTATCAATATTCCTTTATATGATTACTTAGCCTTAAAGTCAAAGAATTCACATCTTTCATTTCTGTAGCCTCCATATATAAAGCCAGAGACTTAACATGTAAATAAGTGTTTTTTTTTCAACAAGTGAATAAATATCGATTTCAGCATGCTAAGAAAGTAGAAACAGGAATGCTACAAAAAGATGCAACTTGTTATTAAAATTATCCATCATTCATTTAATGTTACTTGTACTTATGTTTTCAGGGCTGACCATTTGGAACTGGATAACAAAATTGCTGTGTTCTTCCCTGGGGAAGAAAATTCCTTGTGCTCTCAGCATTCTTTAGTTGCCTGTAGTTCTTTGTGTTAGGTAGAGGTCTCATGGGATTTCTCTCCTTCTTTCATCTATCTCGTAAGCAAAGTATTGATATGCCTACAGTAGATACCATTACAATTCCAAAGCCTCTTCCTAAGCATCAATGTTCTTATGAAGTCATAAAATTTCCACCTCCACTCTTTCTTTTACTCAAGGGATCTATTTTTTCTAATTCTACAAAGCCAATGAAGAGAACCGAATTGAAACCAAATTCTGTACTATTAAAGGTTGCAATGAATCTGTGCTGTGGTAGAATTGAAACCAAATTCTGTACTATTAAAGGTTGCAATGAATCTGTGCTGTGGTATTGTCAGTACTGTATCTTATTGTATGAAAAAAAAAAGTCCAAAGTGATATTTAATCACCTGACAGTGTGCCAAGAGCACACAGCTATATAAGGAACACTTGTAGACTGCAACGTAATATTTACAGAGAGATATAGTCTCGATCAGCATTTTCAGGTTTTGTGTATCTGCTTTTTAAGAATGTATGTTGAATACGCCATTTGATATGTTAGCTGAATGCAGCTGTTTAGATATTTGTTTGGTCTGCTATTGAATTTTTCATTAAAAGTGTGTGGTTAACAGCAGCCAAGCTGATTTGCATGTGTGTGTTTCTGATTTGTTCACCGCTATGCATCCCATCTCCTACATCTTAATCACACCCAGGCGCCCGCCCCATTGCATTACCAGAAGGGAAGTGATGGACGTCCTTTGACTCTCTTCATGACCCCCTGATAATCCTGTTTCACACACAGGCTCCCTGCTGGAGGAAACACAAAAGCTGCCACTGTAGTTCTTTACTTCCAGTCGATATTCTGACAGACTTGATCTAGCAAATTAGTATGCTGCGGTAGGGGCACGACAAAAGACCCTTTTGACACACTCTGAATCAATACCAAGGCCGGCAGAGAGCCATTTCACCGCAGTTCTGTTATTTTTTTCCCCTTTTGATGACCCTTTCCTTTTTCCTCCAGCTTATATGACCTTGTCAGACTTAAAAACATAATGTTAGAAAAGTCATTCTTGCACACCTTGCACACATGTGTACATGGGTGTTAGTGAACACACACGCACACACACACACACACACACACACACACACACACACACACACCATATATGATCCACCAGAATTTTTAAAGAAAGTATAAAAGAAATACAGGTAGTGAGGAAAAAGTCAAGCATCTTTAAAAATAATCTTTAGTTTTTTAGGAAAACCATAATATATCTTAAATAGCTATATATGCTTGGTAATATAGTTTATTTAGGCCTGGATAATTTTCATCCCATTTTGTGCTTGGATAGTTCTAGATTACAAATTCTAAAAGTTCTTTAAAATGAATATAAAGTTTCATAAGTGTTTTATATTTCAAGTTGCTTATTAGTTATATTAACCAATAATCTTGAATATTAAGATACTGAAAAGTCTGCTGTATATCTAAGTTTAAGATCATCATACAGCAAACTTCAAATAGAGAAAAATGACACTAATAACAATATAGTTTCTCCGTTTATCACGATAAAAATTTAATACCATCATGAACTTTGGAAAAGGATAGTCTCACTTCATATATGTATTGTATGAAGCATAAAATATATCTTATTTGCCCCATATGTGATATTAACTCCAAAACTTTCTAATTTTTAAAATAAAGACATGCAATTGTCTTTATTTTAAAATATTTTAAACACAAGATATTGATCTATTAACTTTAATGTATAAAATGATTTGGAAAATATAGATGTCAGACTTTTTATCCGAAAGGCATAATTATGTATGCTAGAGTTATCAATTTACCTACACTTGTGTCTTATCCACTGTGTCTATAACAAGCCCCTAGATTGGAAGAATCAGCCATTGACATCGTAACTGTTATCCCAGTGTTTCCCTACTGTAAACATGAAACACATGAAAGTACTTGAATATATTTCTCAGAGATTGATTAATGATGAATGTAAAACCTTAGAAATATTCCCATGTGTAGAAACACTCTGTCCATACATGTAACAAAACCATCTTCTGAAAAAGGTGAACTGTTGATGTCTAGTATTTACCAGGGAATATCACACAAGCCATTTGACACATTATCACCTTCAAAAACCCTTGTTACCTCAAATACAGCAACTCCATAAACTCCAATCAAACTTAAAACCACTCATTCTGGAAGCTTAGTGGCAAAATCATTCAAAGCAACTCCAACTTCTTGTACGCATTTCTTAAATGAATTAATACTAGGATCATGAATGGTCTCCAAGTCATAGCTAACTTGGGAATACTTTCTGTTCTTCAAATTTACAGGACTAGTACTAGGACATACTGGTTTATGAGTGCCTATGTACTTGGCATATAGCTAGATGGTGTAAGAAAAATCACATTTGTAAGGCCATTAATTATACAAAGCTCACCATGAAGCCTACAATGGCATGGCAATAAAATTCAAGAAATGTATTTTCCTCGAGAAAGCTGTTTTTAAAAAAATTTATTCTATATAAATAAAGCTGTGCAGGCCCAAGAGGCATACATCTAGATGTGAATATATTATTATTTTGTTTTGATTATTAACTAAAACACAAAATAGCAATAAATAAAATTACTGACCCGACATGCTTTCTATAAAAGACAAATGTTTTAATTTGTATAGTGTTTGGTTTAAGAATATTCACAACTTAAAAAAACGATAGTGTGGAATGCTGTGACTTTTTGTTTGTCACACACATACACACACACACACACAGAGAGAGAGAGAGAGAGAGGGAGGGAGAGAGGGAGAGAGAGAGAGAGAGAACCACAGCAGATATAGAGCCTGTGGCTGTTCTACTGTAGAGGGGATGATGAAATACCCTTCTAGATAGAAAAAAAAAAAAACTTCCACAGTTTCCATAATCTAATTGCTTGCAAGAGTAGAGTCCGCCAACCTGATTATTAGGAACAGATATTTGTGAGACAATATTATGTCCTTTTTAATTACTTACAAACACTTATGAAAACATCCATGCTAGCTTCTTTTGCATTGTGGTGGTTTTGTTCTTCAGAAAACAATCAGTTACAAGTTCAACATTTTTCAATTTCTGCAGATTTCATCATGTAACTTTACACTGCACCCACAGATCAAAGAACAGAGTTTAGGCAAAATCCAAGTTCATATTAAAAGGAGTTGTCTATGTGTTGTGCCATGGCATGACTTTCAGTGTCTTAAGTTACTTTGCACAGATTGTTTGACTCAATGTACTTCTCAAAAACATGAAGTCAGAAAAGATTCATTCTAGAATAATCTTTTAGGCTACTGTGTTATCTTTTACATCAACAAAAATTATTATTTAGACAAAGCTTTAGAAGCAATTATCTGGTATCTCCATCCCTGATCTTAAGCTGTGCTATAGAGCAAGAGTAAGAAAAGTGTCATGGTACTGGCATAGACACAGACTGGTGGATCAATGGAATCAAATCAAAGACCCAGAAATAAACCCACACACCTATAGATACTTGAATTTTTTTTTTTTTTTTTTTACAAAAAAGACAAAATCATACAATGGATGAAAGACAGCATCTTTAAAACATGGTGCTGGTCTAACTGGATGTCTACATGAAAAAAAATGCAAATATAGCCATATTTATTACCCTGCACAAAACTAAAGTCCAAATAGATCAAAGACCTGAACATAAAACCAGACTCACTGAATCTTTTAGAAGAAAAAGTGGGGAAGACCCTAGAACTCATTTGTATAGGAGACAACTTCCTGAACAGAACACCAACAGCACAGGTTCTAAGATCAACAATCAATAAATGGGACCTCATGAAACTGAAATTTTCTGTAAAGTGAAGGACATGGTCAACTGAACAAAATAACAGCTTACAGACAGGGACAGGATCTTCACCAACCCTACATCTGACAGAGGGCTAATATCCAGAATATAAAGAACTCAAGTTAAACACCCACATGACAAGTAATCCAATTAAAAATGAGGTACAGAGATAAACAGATAATTCTCAACAGAGGAATATCAAATGGTTTAAATATCAAACACTTAAAGAAATGCTCAACATCCTTATTCATCAGAGAAATGCAAATCAAAACGAGCCTAATATTTCACCTCACACTCCTCAGAAGAGCTAAGATCAAAGACTTAAGTGACAACACATGCTGGAGCGGATATGGAGAAACAGGAATCCTCCTCCATTGTTACTGAAATGTGAAATTCCAGAACCACTTTGGAAATTAATCTGGTGCTTTCTCAGAAAATTAGGAATAGTGGTACCTCAAGATCCAGCTATCCCACTCCCGGGCATATATCCGAAAGATGCTCAAGTACACAATAAGGACATTTGCTCAACCATGTTTATGTAAGCTTTATTCATAAGAGCCAGAATCTTGAATCAACCTAGATTCCCTCAACTGAGCAATGGATGCAGAAATTATGGTACATTTGTACAACGGAATATTACTCAGCTATTGAAAACAAGGAAATCATTAAATATGTAGGCAAATGGGTGGATCTAGAAAAGATTATCCTGAGGTTAGTAACCCAGAAACAGAAAGACACATATGGCATATACTCACTTATAAGTGGATTATTAGCCATATAATATAGGATGAACAGACTAAAATCTATAGTCCTAAAGAAGCTAAACACAGGGAGGACCCTAGGGAAGATGCTTAATCCTCATTCAGAAGGGCAAATAGTACAGACATAGGAAGTGGGAGAAGACAGGAATCAGGGCAGGAACCTACCACAGACTGCCTCTGAAAGCATTTTCCCAGCAAGGGTACCGAAACAGATCCTGGGACTCATAGCCAAACCTTGGACAGAGTGCAGGGTATCTTATGGAAGAAGGAGGAGACAGAAACACCCGGAGGGGACAGGTCCTCCACAAGGAGACCAACAGATCCAAGAAATCTAGGCCAAGGGGGTCCTGTAGAGAGTGACAAATCAGCTAAGGACCATGCAAGGAGAGGACTTAGACCCCGGCTCAGATGTAGACCATAAGCAGCTCAGTCAACGTGAGTTCCCTAGTAAGGGGAGGAGGGGCTGTGTGTGACATGAACCCCAGTTGCCTGCTTTTTGATCAACAACCCAGGTGGGGTTGATTTACTAAGCCATAGAGAAAGAGGATCCAGACAATCCTGATGATACCTATGGTCAGATAGTAGAGGAGGGACATAGGGTAGGAAGAAGGAGGGAGGGTGGGACTAAGAGGAAATGAGGGAGGGAGCTACAGCCAGGATACAAAGTGAATAAATTGAAATTAATAATGATAATGATGATAATGATAATTTTAAAATAGAAATAATAAATAGAAGCACTTCCCTTATCTAAAAAAAAGTTCCATTTAATATTTTTCTATTTTCACAGAGGAAATTATTCTGATAAAATCTAAGTGAATTATAAGATAGGAGCAAAAATTTTCTCATTAGGAAATCATACTCTGGCACAAGATTTCAAAGAATGGAATGGAAACACCTTCTTTACTCACAGTACTAATGGAATTCCAAACTTTAGTTCTGATTGCTTAGCAATAGTTTATCCAGTTCATTTTTTAAATGAAATCCTGCCTTATCATTTGAAAATAGCACCCAACATTTGCAACCAATGACTTCACTTCTTTCAAGGTTCTTTTATTAATGATGGATGAGTAAAAATAGATAGAAATATCTTTGAACTTAATATAGCCCTCTTTGTAGCTATTTTTCCCATGATCTTTCACTCTTCTGGTCTTGTTTATTTGTTTATTTTATAGGCATAGTCCCATGGAGCCAATGCTGGCCTTGGATTTGTATGGTAAGATAAGATGACCTTAAACTCCTGACACTATTTCTACTTCCCCAGTTCTGTGGATACAGATGTCACTTTGTTAATTTTTCATGCAGTACTAGATTTTTTTTTTTTTTTTTTTTTTTTAGGGCCTATGAACTGGGTAGCCACAGGGTTTTTTGCCCAACATTGGTTTGGGGTATGAGTTTCACCTTGTGAAGTGGGATTTAAATCTAATCAGAAAAAGGTTGGTTACTTCTGTTTGTTTATACTGCTATTGCAAGAACGGCCATGATTTGCTAGGCCAAGTGTTGCTGTAGCTCACATTCTTCAGTTTATAAATGAACTAAAGTAAAATGAAATAAATATAGCTTAACATACACCTTGAAAGATGCCATGAAATTCTGACACATGTTCTCTTTTCTGAAGAGAAGATGCAGAATCAGAAGCGTGTTATTGATGCCTTCCTCACTCTTCAGTAGGATGGCAGAAATGTGGAGCACACTGTCTTCTTTATCAGGAAAGGGTTCAGCTCTTTTATATAATTTTTTATAATTTTTATATTAATCATAGGTTATTTACTTTGTATCCCAGCGTAGCCCCCTCTCTCATTCCCTCCCAATCCCACCCTCCTTCCCTCATCTCCTCCCTGCCCCTTTTCAAGTCCACTGCTAAGGGAGGTCCTCCTCCCCATCCATCTGACCCTAGCTTATAAGGTATCTTCAGGACTGGCTGCCATGTCCTCCTCCATGGCCTGGCAAGACTGTTCCTTCCTCAGGGGTGGGGGGGAGGTAAAGGAGCCAGTCATTGAGTTCAAGTCAGAAATAGTTCCTGTTCCCCTTACTAAGGAAACCCACATGAAAAGGCTAAATCTAAGGGTTCATCTCTTAATGCTTAAATGATGGTGCCTCCTTTCTCGCAAGTTTCACTTGACTCAAAGTTTTTCAATGATATTGTTATACTGATCATTGTCTCATATCTCTTTTGTATGTTTATTATGTCTCCATGAGAATTAAGGAGTAAATTAAGGTCATTTCCCAAATATCCTCTATCCTTAGCAGCACAATGATATGTGACTGAATTGAGACTTGTTTTAGAATCTGGAACACACCACTTGGACAGAATCTCTTTTTCTCTTTGTATCAATTAGCCCTATGTTTAGACGACATCTTTTATAATTACAAAATGCAAAGTGTTCACTCTTCTTAGATATAACATAAAATTGTAAAATGCCACAGAGGTGTGAGTAACTGTGAGGTCAGATAACTTATAATAGTAACTGGCTAATGTTTTAAAACATTAGTATTAAGTAAGGTCTGAGAAAGCTGAATTTATAAACCTCTATTAAAAATTCATATCCCTGATCCTCTGCTCTTATAAGCACTCTGCTCCCTTTTCCACAGTGTTCTCTGGACCTTAGGTGTGGAAGTGTTTTGTAGCTGTATCTATTAGGAATGGGTTCCACAACTCTCATTTTGATTGATTGTGGTTTTCTGTAATAGTCTTTACCTATTTTGAAATGAAGCTTGCTTGTACATACAAGAACAAGTGTTTAGAACGTAGTTAGGTCTGTGCTGGTTTAATAACATGGTGAATCGTGAATCCTTCTAGATCCACGATTTTGTTGGGCTTGGGCATTTGGCTACATTTACAGTACCAGGTGTGACCAGGAAAGACCACAAAGCCTCAACTCTGCAATAAGAACCGTAATAAACTGAGAGAGGCTAAGAATGTGAGAAGTCTGCTTTAGGGAAGAGCACACTAGTTGTTTTGCAATCCTGATGGTCAGCCTGAAAACATGCATACATGTAGGATTATACAGAGTAGCAGGTTGCATTTATACATTTAGGAATATGTATGTACTCACACAAGTGCCCGTGACAACAATTAATGAGAAAAGAGGTCATGAATTTGAAAGTGAGTAAGAAAGTGTATACGGGAGGGTTTGGAAAGAGAAAAAAGAAGGGAAAATGGCCCATTTATATTATAATCACAAAAATAAAGTGACATACAAAAGAATATAAGCCAAAAATATTTTTAAAATAAATAGAATATTGCTTTTAAGAAACTTAATATCCGTGAACTGGGGGACAGTTCAGTCCATAAAGTGTTTATAGTACTTTTTATAGCATCTCATAAAAGGCCACACATGGTGGATTGTGGCTGAAACCCCAATGCAGGATGTGGGGTGCCAATGAGGAGAACGGAGACAGGAGGATTATGGAACAAACAGTTTAGCCAACCTTGCTCAAAACAAGATGGAGAAAAACAGAGAGAGATATGATACTGACCTGTGGCGTCTACATACTGACACCCACAGTTATACATGCACACATAACACATATGCACTACATAGACACAATACCTTTTAGAAAAAAGTGTATCTCAGGTGTGGCTTTAGACTTGATTAGCCTTCATTAGCTCTTCATTATCTTTATTGCGTGGTTCTGGTCCCTTTCATTTTCTCTTGCTTTTGTTTCTTTTTGTCTGAGACATCTTCACAATCCTCAGTGAAAGTACTTTGCGGGGAGGGACATGCATGCAGAGGGTAAAGGAAGGGAGGGATTGGGAAGGGAGGAGGGAGGGAACCTCAGGGGGGTACAAAGTGAATAAAATGTAATTAATAAAGAATAATAAAAAAGAAAGTACTTTGCATGTCCGTCTTTCTAATATTTTAGGGCTGAATTTCAAAGCACAAATACTTTGTGGTTCAGTGAGTGAGTCTACAAGGAACATTACATTTTGCATAGCTTCTAAATACCAGAAGCTTTATCAATTCTTTATTCTCCTTCTTTATGCAGTCATCAAATCCTGCTGCTATTGCCTTTGAAGGATACTGGTCATTTTGCTTTCCTAGGGCATGGGGTTTTAGCCCAGATCTTTGTATGTCTCAAGCAAGCATTTTGCCACTGATCTGTACTCTCAACCCTAACATGGCCTTCTGCCTGTGTTTCTGCCTTTCTACTTTATTAGCCAGTCGTGTTTTCCTTGTTAGCAACTAGAATTATTTAAAATTTATTTGAACTTAAAGTGTAATTACATCATTTTCTTCTTTTCTTTCCTCCTTCCAACCCTTCCTGTATACCTACTCTTGCTCTTTCTCAAATTCATGGCTTCTTTTCCTTTCATTGATACATATATTGATATATTGATATAATATATTACATATAGATACATTGATATCTATATTACATATAGATACAAATATACATATATGCACACACATCCATATATATATATACAAACATATAGAAACATATATACACACATGTGCATGCGCACAGACACACATATATAAAATTTGCTGGGTCTGCATAATGTTACTTGTATGTATACTATTTCAGTGCTGACTATTTTTCAAGTCATGTAACACATATCCTCTGTCTACTTTCTACACTGGCATCGGAATTATTTCATTAATCTCATCTGGACTTTGTTTCCTGATTAAGAATCTTTAGTGCTTGCTTACGGGACAAAGAGCCAAGTTTATACGGCTCCTCCTCATTGGCACCCATCCTACAGCCTCCGTGAGTGACTACAACCCTAGACCTCATGGCACACACCTGAGCTCCAGCTCACTAAGGCTGGCTGCTCACTATCCTGCTTGCCATTTCTAACACAACCACTTTCCTTCTTGTCATGCCAGATAGGCAACTGTCAACAGAGCCTACTCAGTCTCCAAGCTCCCTTCATAGACTATCTTCTTTCTGAAACATTTAAAGATCTCACAGGTAGAATTATCTATCCTCTCTTTTTTTTTAATGGAACATGATGCCTTGCGTTAACATTAATAATGATGTTTCTCTCTCCCTAAGCCATTCCCCACCTTGCATTACCTCAAATACATTACTTTGAATTGTTCTCCTGTAAACATTAGAAATTCTTTAATAAAACACGTATTGGAAGGGTTAGAAATAATAGCTTCAAGGCAAAGAACTTGCCTAGAATGCAGAAGGCAGGCACTCCTCCCCTCCACAGATACACACTAAAATTATTTGTATTTTTTTTTCTTTTAGAGAACTACCTATATGGTTTATTTTTGGAGGTGAAAAAAAAATGACCTGTTACAGGGAAAATGATTGATGACGTCACATTCTCCAATACCTCAGTTATTTTGCATCCAAAACTCTTGGTTTATTGGGCTCAGTGTTCATAAGAGAACAATTCAAATAAGTAAGGATATTTGAAGTCTATGCTATCCATTATTATTATTGGTATAAATAATTGGTGTGAAATTTTTTGCTAGTAAAAGTCATGCAAAATTTCTCAGTGAAAACCTTTTGAGAAAACTGGATCTGAAAAATGAAATTTCAGAGCTTCTGCCCTTACTCTCTAGTCTTTGAAACTTTATCCTGGCTATGTTTAGTGTTTTATTATTATATGCCAACTGGACTTATTTGCTGGTCTACTTTATTTGGTGTTCTGTATGCATCTCCTCTTTGAGGTTAGGGAAACTTTCTTCTACGATTTTGTTGAAAATATTTTCTATGACTTTAGCCTGGGTTTCTTCTTTTTTTCTTACTCTTTACTATTCCTTCATTCTCACTGTTTTTAGATTTTATCTTCATAGTATCCCAGATTTTCCAGTTGTTTTGTGCCAATATTTTGTTTTTTAGATTAACGTTTTTCTTTGACAAATGTATTCATTTCCTCCATGATGTCTTCAGGGCTGATATTCTCTTCTCCATCTTTTGTATTCTATTGGTGAAGTTTGCCTCTGGGGTTTATATTCAAGTTCCTACATTTTTTCATTTCCAGATTTCCCTTAGTTCAGGTTTTCTTTGTTGATTCTATTTCTACTTTCAGGTTTTGAACAGTTTTATTTATTTCCTTTCACTGTTGGTTTTTGTTTTCGTATATTCCTTTAAGGGATTTACTCATTTCCTCTGTAAAGACCTTTTTAAGAGTCTTTATTATTGAGTCTTGGCATCTGGGTTTGGGAAGAGCATGATTCTAGGTTCTGACATCTGGTCTTGACTTTGTTGGGGGGATGTTTGTTTCTTGGTTTCACAAATGACCTCTCTGGTTCTTAGGAGACTGTGGTAGCTATCTGTTTCCTTGTGGAAAATTCTTCTAGGATCCTTATAGGTGTAGCTCACTGAAGGCTCCAGTTAAATTGTGTTTCTAGGTATTGGAGGCCGATACTTATGAATGAGATGGGCTAGGAGGCAGAGTGATGAGGTCCACAGAAGGGAGAAGAGTAGGATTTTCCACCAGGGGCAGGGGCAGATGGGATTAGATAGGACTGCCACAGAGTTGGGAATGAGACTAGGCGACTGGGTTTGGAGGAGGGTTGTGGGGAGAGAGAACATCTAGTTTGCCGACTTGCTTCTCAGGGTTGGGAGTTCAGATAAAAGGATGAGTGTGGAAGAAGGCTCAGGAAGAACATCTGTATGATAAGCTAGAGGTAGGGGCAGAGAGAAATGGGAGGCCAAAGCAGACGACCTACTATAGAGCTGGGGACGGGACAAGGCAGGGTGAGGCGGCTGTTGGAGGAGCATAGAGAAGGTTGAAGATCAATAGTTAGCCTGTGGTTTCCAGCGTCGGAGTGAAATGTTGGAGCCCAGGAAACACTTGCTGGAGTTGGGGGTTGGGACGAAGCATGGAAGGGAATTTAGGAGGGGAAGGGTTGGGATAACAGGTTGTGTGGGGAAGAATATTGGGGGAGAAGATCTGTGTGATCATCTGGAGATGAGAAAAGTAGGGGAGGTGGGACTGCAGCAGATGGCCTGCTGCAGAGCTGGAGATCAGAATCAGGGGTTGGATTTGGAGATGCTGAGGGAGAGGCGAATGTCTGCAGCCAGCCTAACTGCTTCTCTGGCTGGAGTCTGACAATGAATCTTTATATGTTGTTCAGGTATTAATCTTGTTCCAAGGCCAAGTGTCTTGTAGAAATAAGTCTCTGATCTGCTCTAGACAGGTCTCCTAAGTTCCAAGATTAGTTTTTGCTTGCTTACTCTCTTGGTGAGAGACGAGGATATGAGCATATCTGGGAGGATGGGATAGAGATAACATTTTCAAAGAGGAATCTATGGGATGTTTCTCTAGCTAAGTGAAGAAAAGTACCAGCTGCTTTTCTTCTTTCTTGAGACATCACCATGACATCAGATGATATTTCTGTCACGGCTGCTGCTGTCTGCCTAAGGACAAAGACAAAAAGCAAAGAGAATAGAAAAGTATCATGTACCCGGAACACACAGTTAAGCAGCTGGCTCAACTAGAAACCTCAATCCTGGGCTCACGCTTTATACAGTTAATACAAGGTCTTACCACACCAACAGTGTTAGCTAACAAAACAAGTAAAAATCCAAATAAAGTAATGTATAAAATGTCAATAAAAATATTGTAAAAGATGCAAAGGTGCATGTTATTCAGCTCCTAAAGACATACCTAAAGAATGCATAAATTGTCACTCAGCACCTACCTCCAGTGGTGTGCTTCTATAGAAAGCATTTCGTGGAAACTTCGTGACCTAAATGATATGCCCCTTTTATCTAATACAAATCCACCTGACTGCACCAGCCTCAGTATCTGCTGAACTGGTGCTGTTAAAAATTAACATTTGCTAAGGAAAAGGGATCAAGGACTTCCAAGTCTGAAGTACAAATGAGCATATGGTGAGAAAGGCAGAACTGTATGATCAGCATTACCTGCTTCTCTTTTACCTGCAGGCAAACCTGACATCCAACATATGCTCTCATGCTTACTCATGTGCAACTATGCAGTGCACATTTTATATTCCAGTGAGCAAACATCTTCTTTTTTGGTGAAACATTTATTGAACCAATCTTTGCTAAGGGCATATGGTGTCACTACAGCCCTGTTGGGACTGAGACTTGTCGGACACTTTTGCAAGTACAGAGCATGCAGTTTTAGATGTAGAGATCAGGCACTGTGATAAACACGGCAAGGACCATCAGGGTGGTTCACACAGCAGTGGTTGCCACTGTTCCTCTAGGATTAGGAGAGGTACTAGGATTAGGAGAGGCAGGACATTTCCTACTTCCTGTTATTGTGGGTTTTCACCAGGGAACAGGGACTATTTCTCCTGTCAATTCTGGATGGATATCTTGCTATTCTTAAGTTTTCATCCCTTTTAGCATTACCTATATAATGAGAATTATATAGGTAATATAATTTAGGAAGAATTTTATATATAAATATAATAGGAAGAATTCTACTTCCCTAACAGTGTTCCTAAGTGGTTATAAATTTTAATCCTCAACAATGTCCAAAGTCCCTTAGGTCTGCTGAGATCTGAGCCCTTAGTTGCAAAGAAAGAAGTCCCCTGGAGTTTTTCAGATTTTGCTGACAAACTTGGGTTCTTATTTATCTTCTATTCATCAGATCTCTTCCTTCAAAAATAACTATACTCACAAATGGAGAAATGATATCAAGTGTTTTCTACAGTTGCTCTCTATGGGAGATAGTATTATTTTAACCAGGTTACATAGGTTAATAAAAGTAAATATTTCCTCATTATATCCCATGTCCTTTCCTGTTGCTACTAGAACATAAGATAACAAAATGTTGTAGGTAATTCCAACTTTTTAACCTAAAAACATTCTTTATTTTACTGTTGTGTGGTTTCTTTAATACTGGATTGTCAAGGAAGAAAAGGATAACATATGAGACTGAAATATTTAAAAACTCTGTTTAATTTCTAGTCTCACCTTTAAAGAATTTTCATTCTATGTAAGTGAGACAAGATAGCTAAAGAGGAATGGGTTAATAACACTATCAAGTGACGTGATCAGTGGCTAAATGTATTGCCAAACAAAGTGATTTACAGTTAGATAGCTGTACATGAAGGGCACCCATACTTCATTTTGAATGAATGGGTCCAAGAAGAGGCATCCAGGCACATTAACTAAAGTGATTCCCTTCTTCACTGTCAGAATAAGCAACATCTAAGAAACTTGATAAATAATGGTTGAAATAGATTGGCACCAAAGACCCCGAACACCTCAGGATTCATTTCCTAAGGATGCATTTTCCATATTTCTCTAGAGTGACAAAGATAAATAACAGAAGATAGCAGCATAAAATAGAAGTAAAAAAAAAAAAAATCAAAGAAATGCCCTTTCCTTTGCAGAGGGAGACTTGAGTCTCACTTGGATCTCTTCACCCCCTATCACCACCTGCTCAGACTCTTCCTATCCAACTAAAGTGTACAGATATCTGAAGTCTGTCAGGCCCTCATCTGATATGGGCTTGCTTCTGAATTTCCTCAACCTGTGTTTTTTCTAATAGGCCACATCTTTCGTATCTTATGCTTAACTTACTTACGTCTCCACTATGTAAGATGAAAGCGTCAATACTCATTTTCTAGATTCACTTGCAACTAGGATCATGCATGTGATATTAACTGAGCCCGTAAGAAAACCTTGCCTAAATTTTTGAGTTAAGAAGTGGTGACACAATCCATTTTTTAAACTTTATTTTCTACTGTTTAAAATGTGATTTAACACATATTTCTGAATTTCTTGAATCATATGAGTTTCAAAAATGCCAAGTGTACAATAACATTTAATATTTGTTGTAACAGTTGGCAAGATCTTAAGATTAAGTAAAACAAGGAAGAGCAGAATTATCAGTTTGCACACAAAGTCCAGCTCATATCTGAACACAGAAATCTGCAGGAGATAAAATCCCCTCTCTGTGCTCACTTCCTTGGATCTCATATACTCTTGTGGCTTTGAATGTCATTTGCATCCTGAAGATTCCCAATTTCAAATTGCTAGCTCAGAAGTCTTATATCTGCTCTATTGTTCCTTACTTATTCAGAGCCTCCACCTAGAATATCAATTAGAAATCACTGAGACAGTTTGCAAAGGCAATTCACATAATTAACCTGAAAGCCTAGTCCATTTCTCCCTCTTAGTTGCTAGGAGTATCATCTCATCAGCTAGCTGTTCCTGCCAAACACCTTGGAGTTATTCTGGATTTCTTTCTCTAAGGTCTCGTTCATATTCTGTCTAGCAGCATACTCCACTACAGTAAGTTCAAGTATATCCAGAATCTGACTACATTCCTTAGTATACACTTCTTCCACCCTGACTCAGATCGCATCATCTCCACACCAACCCTGCCATGGTCAGGTAATTTCTACCCTTGTGCTTTGGCAGAATGTCTTCAGTAAGCGGAATGATCCTTTGTAAACCTAAGCTGGATAAAGTGGTGACACAAGACATGGCAGTCTTTGCACTTCTGAAGGAAGCTGTAGTAGCCATAATCCCACCCATTTCCAAAGGGCAGTAACAGGAAGCACCCAGGAGTGGTCATCTTGGTCTAGAGCCAGTGAGAGTTCCAAGGCCAACTGCATATTTCATGGCCAGTGGAAGTGATGGTTATATCTTTATAGTTCCAGTTTTATTAGCATGGGTGGCTTTAGTCTTTGCTTTTCCTACCTTCCTTGGACTTCCTAAGTTCTAGTTACAAACTTCAATTGTTCATCTTTTATAGCTGGTTTTGTGTTCGTGGGTACTCCAGCATCATCCCAAAAAGTTTGCATTGCTTTATGCTAAGGACTTTTGTAGTACTTCTACTAAATTAGTGTTTCTTCCCCTGATTTTGCTGAAGGAGTAATGAAATGTCACCTTATATATTGCAGTGACCAAGAGGACTAGCGATATGTCAAGTACCTGTGACCAAAATGGTTTTATTAGACTGACTTGATGTGTTAGAGCCATTGATTTGTGGTGTTTTTCCTCATTATCAACAGTGCTTTGAACCTCTTGGCACTGGCGATACATATACATAATTTTACATATTACATATGAATTTTGTAAGATGATTTAGAGGTCATTTACTAAAAAGTCAAGTGGGCATACTTCAGTACACTGTCGGATAAAATGTATTTACAGCTATTTATTTTATGTATATAGGTATTTGATCTACATGTATGTCTGTGCACCATGTATAAACCAGAGGCTATAGGATGTGGGATCTCCTAGCATTGAGATTACAAACAGCTGAAAAAAAAAAAGAGATTACAGACAGCTGTGTGCCACATGGCTGTTGGCAGTTGAACCTGGGTCCTCTGGAAGAGTAGTCAGTGTTCATAACCATTGACCCATCTCTCCAGCATCATGAATTGTTTCTTCATTGTTACATTGTAATACATACATTTTGATAATTCTTTTTTTTTTCAATGCAGTTTATTCAGGAACCTTGAACAATCCTCGGACCCTGGGGAAAGCCAGCCCACAGCTTAAATAGCCTCTGGGTAGCCAACCCAGGCGTGCCACGTGGGCAATGCAGATAGGTCCACATACATGGAAGCAAGCCAGATCCTTAGCCTTAGCCAAATGTGGAATTGTTCGTGACAGAGAGCACTCACCATCGGGAAGGTGGAAGGCGGAAACCAGCTCCATCTTTAAGGCATAGCATTCCGCAGCTCTCTACAGTTCCCCCTTTTTGTTTTAAACGCATCAGGCAAGAGTAGAGGTCTGATCTCTGATATTACAAATAAATTGGGACTTTGTACCGATGTTCATTTAGGTGTCATCCACCCAAAGAGCATCAGACCCGTCAGATACCTTTTTCTCAGAGGCGGGACCTGGGGCATCAACCCGCATGCATTGATAATTCTTTTTTAAGAACAATATTTTTCTATACTCTCTTCCTTAAACCAAATATTTAATGTAGAACTTTGCAAGTCACAGGTCTGAGAGATGTTTCACTCACATGTTTTTTAAAACAAAACAATAGAGCAAGAGTATTTCTACTCTAAGTTATGAGCTTTAGATTACTCTAACTCATTGGCGAAAGCCCACACAGCCATCATTTTTTGACCCCGAGGAAGTTGTTTTCTCCAACTTAGAGGGTTGAAATGAGCTCATCAGTCAATCAAAGTGTCAGATGAGTACTTTTTTTTTGAGCCTCTGAAGGGTGTTTAACATTGTCCTAACCCTGGCACTTGAGATATATAAGAAGGATTTAACAGGGTCACTGGCTACAGTATCTTACTTTTCAGATTTTTCCCCATGCAATCCTGAAGCCAGTGATAAAGCTGGGCCTAAGAGGGTGGAAGGAGAGGGAGAGGGTGAAAGTCTTCAATATCCCATTTGTGTAGAGAAATGGCACTCAGCATGTCTATTCTACTTCCTCAGGCACATAATTGTGTGTGTTTGTGTGTGTGTGTGTGTGTGTGTTATACATGAGTGTATGTATGCACATTTGCACGCGTGCAGACGTGCATGTGTGAACATACTTGAGGTCTGATGTTGACATCAGACGTCTTCCTTGGTATCATTTTTGCCTATATCCTGTGGGCATATCTCTCACTGTGGCAGCAATAGCACGTTGTGTTGGCAAGTCAGGATAGCCAGGTTGCTCCGAGCAGGGATTCCCTGGCTCTGTCTTCTGATTGCTGGAATTCCAGGGGGCCATTATGCCTATCTGATGTTTACCTAGGTACTGAGAACACAAACTCTAGTCCCCACAGTTATAATGCAGCAAGCATTATAACCAGCAAACCATCTCCCCAGCGAAACCAGACTATAATACTAATTGTGCCCATGGAGGAATCACAGACGATGGAACTTTGTGACTATAGAGAAATGTGTTTCAATTGTTCTTCTCTTATAGCTGCCTTTTCCAATACGAATATTTTTTTACCTTCCTTTCTATATCTATTGCATTTAATCATGTGTCCGACCCTGGAGGATTACTTTTGATGCTCCTTTATAGTAAATTAAATTACTCATAATTGGTCAACATGTTACCCTCTCCTTTGAAGATGAGCCTTCAAAGCCTTAAACAAATACATCAAACCAAAAACATGTTTTATTTACTATTTCTCGCTCCAATACGCCTTTTTCCTTTGGAGTGCTAAAGGTGCTGTAACTGCTCAGTTCTTCTCCTGCTTCTCTCTGGCCCTGTTCTCTCCATCCCTGTTCCTGTGCATCAATACACTCTATCTCATCAGACTTGGCAGTTGCTCTTCCCATCCACCAGAAGCTGAAATTAAGTGACACGTCCAGCAGTAACATCGGGGTCTCTCTATGCACTCAGGATGAGCTCGGTGCTTGCTTGTACTGCCAGTGCTGAATGCACCATGAGATTGTTGCATTGCCTCCAGAGCACAAGTCAGAAGGCTTCATCTGGACTCTCAGCTATCACTGTCTTTTGTTACTGATTTAGTGACTCACATTTTTAGTGGGACAGAAATAAACTCTCTGCCTTCTTGACAGCTTTGTTGCAATTTAGAAATGCAGAATAAAAATATATTTTTTATGTCCAAGTGTTAAATACTGTCAACATGAAATATTCTTTCTGATTCTAAACCTAACTGGTTAGTGAAATCTATTGCCCATCGTTTCCCATGATAGGAGGAGAAAAATGCATCTGGAAATATTTTTGTTAAGAACTATTTGGATAAATGTTTTAACAGGAGAACAGTAGGTTTTCCACGTTTCTGTGGTGGTCTCAAAAGAAAAGACAAGTTTCCTATGGAGTATTAGCCATAGAACCTATGTCCGCATTGCTGTCAGTTGTTTTATTAATGCATGCATTAGTGTCACAGACCAAAAAAATATCTGTGTTTTACAAATGCTGACATGAATATATGTATGCTATCTATACATGCTATATACACATAGGCATATGTATGTAGACATATATATATATATATATATATATATATATATATATATATTCTGTAGTATCCGTGGATCTAAGAACTCTCATCTACAGAAATCTACAGATTTTAAGTTTCCTATATAAACTGATGTTGCATTCATGCAGAACCTATGCACATACTACTTTCACAGTATTTTCACTCACCTCTACAGTCAGTCCTCATATGATCAAGTATGTTGCAAATCTATGCGAACAGCTTTTAAGTAAGGAGAAGTGATAAAAAAATATTATCCATGTATAGTAAAAGTGCATTTTATCCCTGAATATTATTGGTTTAAGGTTGATTGGATTCATGAAAACACAGTTCATGTCTGCAGAAGACTGCCTTTCCTGTAGATGTATAAGCCACACATGTGTGATTTGGTAAGTGTCAACGTGACTGGCCTCTTCAATTTTTATAACATCCTCAGTAAGAATCATTCTTGCTTTAAAAAAAAAAAAACAAAAACAAAAAACAACTGTATATCCAGAAACTTTCTCTTTTGAGAACCTTTTTCCCAATAGAATATCAATGTGTGAAAAACTGCATAGCCTTCCACACTGCAGTCTCCTAACATTAGGCCAAACGCTGGCCTTTCTAACTGGAATTCTATTATACAAAACCAGAAACACCAATTAACAAACTTTTTTTGTTGAACTTACTTGTTTTTATTCTTTCATTTATTTTGTTTTATTCTTATCTTTTTCTAGAAATGCCTTTCCCCCTGTATACACAAATTGATCTTTGACACTAATTTATTTAAATGATTTCCGGATTCATTTCTCAATCTTTGAGATCAATTCTCAACTCTATTTTTTTTCTATGCCCTGTTTAGTTCAGCTTGCTACCAAGTCCTGATCTTCCTGCTTCAACCTCCCAAGTGCTGGATTAAGGGGGAGGTTGGGTGCTGCTCTAACGAGTACCACTGTTTTTCTGTTTCCTAAAGCAGAGTCGGTACTTGAGTGTTGTAGCTAACTGTGGGGCAGCAACTGCATTTGTTCATCCCCTTTCTTGCTCGTTCTGTGCAGGCGCCAGCTCCACAGTCTTCAAAATCCATGTGGTTTCAACTAGGAGTTTACCAGCTTATAAATTCATGCCCCCCCTTTTTTTTGTAAATATATTTTTAATTGAATAACATTCCATCAATTTCCCCTTCCCCTCTTCCCTTCAGCTCCGCTAGCTACCGTCTCTCCAAATCATCCATGCCTCCCCACTCTCAAGCTGACAGTCTCTTTTTCTTAGATTAGTATATACATATATATATGTTTATTATATGCACAAATATATAATTATTTTCCTCACCAGATGCCCAGTTTTGCCCTTTTCTTGTTCACTTTTAGCATTTTCTTCAATTTTTTCATTGTCTTTTAACTTCTAAAATTCTTTAGTTTTGATAAGTCATCCAAAAGAAAAAAAAAGAAAGAAAAAGAGCCATGTAAGAATTATAAAATTATAATAGTGGAAAACTAACACAAAACCTGCCTGTCCATTTTGCTTTGTCTTCTAACGCTGAGCTGCAAGTTCCCCACAGGCTGGCTTTGTTCCTACTGCTCTTACTTTCTTTTATGATTATTGATTCCATGTACCCTTCATTGGGCCAGCCTTCCCTTACCTATTACTGTACTGTCTTCCAGTTTTAGATTTTTTTATATGTCTCATTCCTCTTTTCTAAATGTACTAATGTTCTTGGTCTAACTCCTTGTAGTTCATATTCATGCTCCTTCTTTATGTATGCCCTGAGCTCAGACCTCAAACCACCACCATTCACTAATAATCACACTAGCCCTCGTGTACTGAGAACAGTTTCTAAGACTGGCATATTTGGCAAAGGTGCGTACAGTACTGTCAACATCAAAAGCCAGTGTGCTTGTTTCTTACTGGTGTACTAATTCCTTTCCTCACCACTCACTGAGCACAAATGTGCCTGTTCCTGGTCTTCTGTGATACCTGTACACCTCGGTGATAACAGAGGCAAAAACTTAGTTGCCAATCAAAAGTCTTTCTTAATGTATAATTTACATTCACTTCCCTTGGACAGATTTTTCTCAGTCTACCAAACGGTGTCTTCCCAATACTATTTTGTTTTTGTTGCTGCAGCAGCAGCAGTATTTGATATAATGTTGTTTTTGTTTGCTTTGTTTCTTTTGTTTTTGTCAATTAAGAGTCATTTGGATGCCTTCAGTTTGAGCCAAATATCAAAAATCTTGGGATTTTTCCCATTCTCTCCTTTAACAATATATTTTTTTATTGTCACAAATCTCTCATTATTTTTCTTACACTTCTAATTTTATTCGATCACCTTCAATTAAATACCGCAAATACACTGCAAATGACTGAAGCAAATGAAAATATAAATCAGACAATGATTTTGTTTTTCAGAGCTTATGATTTGTAAAAGTTTCTTCGTTAGTAATATTGAGAGACAATATTCCTGTAGAATTCTGGAACACCAGTTACTGGAAGCATCAGCCAACTTCTTTGGTGTATTTCAGAAGTTGCATAGGCACCTCTAGCAATAGCCTCTGAGACCCTTAGACTGAGAGCCACTTCTCATTTGCATGTGATCACAGTGGTCTTTTGTAAAAAAGTGCCATTCACCACTAAAAATGTTTTTCCTCATCCTTTGAAGAGTTTAAAGACACCTTGAGTTGCCTCCTATATTTTCCTGATACACCATATTGCCATACCTTCTAGCATTCTTGCTTTGACTTCTGCTTTGCCAACTGTGACTCTTTTTCACTAGCAAGAGTTAGACCGCCTCCTCCTCAGATCTTCTGAGAAGAAGATGGTACTCCATAGCAGATGAATCTGAGCCAATATCCATATTGTCAATATCCTGGTAGAGAAGTAATGATGCTCTTTCTCAGCAGCAAAGAAACCTTGAGATTCAGAGTGTGTATCACTTCCTTGTGCTTATACTTCTGACTAGCAAACCGACTGAGATTCATTTTTCATGAAACAGGTACTTCTATTTTTTTCCTTTGCATTGATGTGTTTATTATGAAGAAGTGAAATAGAGCCAAATGGAAGGAAAATGTCATTTCCCTGAATCAGGCTATGTTAAGCTTGTTTTAGATAGAGTGATAGGAAATGTTGTGTCAAAAGAAATGACAGACAGATATATATGAGATGAGAGATGAGAGATGGTGGTAGATACATAGAACGGATATAGACAGAGATAGATGGACACTAGATAGATGAGGGATATAGATAAATGCATTCCATTTTACAAAAGTACTTACAAAAGCGGACATTGCAGGATCTATTGGTGTCTACCTATAGCATCCAATATTCAACTATAAATTGATTTCCATCTTACAGGAGAAGGAAGCTGTGTTTCAGAGTCACCGATGTTTGCTTGAAGCTGGTTATGTCACAACAGAATTTTCTTTACTTCATTGAGAATTTCATACAACATATTTTGCTCATATCCATCCCCCCACTTCTCACCCCAACCCTCCCAGATCTACCCCTCTACTTCATGTTCTCATTTTCTTTTAAGAAATATTGCTTTTATGGGTTCTACTCTTTTGTTTTTTTCCCTAAAATTTCTGTTTGTTTAACTATTACTCAACTTTTCTATTATATTTTCCGTCACAGTTTTCCACCTATTTAGCTCAAGATTCTGTGACTTTTTCTCAGTTTTGTTTTTTGGCATTTTAATTCTATCTTCTTATACTATTGGACAATTTTTTATTTCTTAATTTCTTATGCTGCTTTGAAGTGCTCCTTAGTAACACTCTTATTTTTGTAGGTTACATATTCTTGAATTTCTTTGTGGCTATTAGGATTTTATTGCTGGTTCCTGAATCAGTTTTCATCTTTGGAGTTGGTCGCCTTATTTATTCATTTTGAGTTTTCCTTTTTTATTATGTTGCTTTTTTTTCCTAAACTTTGTATATGAAGTAGGTTTATCTGTAACAAGATTTCAAACCTCTTTTGATGACCTGTCATATATGAGGAGGACAAGTTAGTGAATGTTACTGATACCTGTCTCCTCTGTACCAACAGCTCTCCAGCGTTCACCGAGACATACAGCAACCTAGTAGCTAATGCCGACACGAGAAGAGACCTTTTATAGTTAAAATGGGAGCAGTTTCCAAAGTCTTTCACTAGAAACCCCAGATTTTCCTGGGCAGATGGCGCAGTTTCTTTAGAGCACAGTTGTCCAGCTCCTACTAGGGGGTAAACACAAGACAGCCAGTTGCTCTGGTAAAGAGGGTAGCAGAGAGGATAGGGGATGATAAGAGCAGCTGCTCTGGAAATAGTCTTTCAATAAATCACTCTGCTTTCTGCACCTCAAGCCACCCCTTATCTCTCTGTTTGTAGAGGAAAATCCTGAATCCTTTTGGAGGTTTTATTGGAAAGCTTTGCTGTATGTATGTGGCAAGACTCAGGACTTCATCCTCCTCCACTTTTATTGCTCAGTGACTCATTCTCATCCATCTGATTTTTATAGAGGAGACTTTCCCACTCCAAAATAGCAGTGGCTCCGACTCTTGATTTGTCTGATTTCCTAATATATTTCCTTCTGAATTTCTTGCCACTGTGTCAATAGTTTATTGGAAGTAAAGGAGTAAAACATTGAGCTCATCTTCTTTATTTTGAATGAAAGTAAAATTGAAAGATGATAATAAATAAAACTTATTAATCATCAGAAAAAAAATCTCATGTGTTCCTGCTTTTGTGTGTGTGTGTGTGTGTGTGTGTGTGTGTGGTATTTTGAGATAAAATTTTATTGTATAGCTCAGGCTGGCCTCACCATTATGTCAATCCTCCTACCTTGGCTTATTGAATGCTAAGATCACTGGTGTGAACTATCACATCAAGCATTTTTTAAAAAACTAATTAAAATACATGATTTTTTGCATAATCCATAGGATTTATGCTAAGGATGTGTTTGAATTTCAAAGTAGGAAAATCACAATTGATTTTGGAATAAGGCATTTACATAATAACATTTCCAGTTAATTTACATTATTAGAACAAAACATTTTTAATCAATGAAGTTTGAAAATTATTGAAGACCGAATTAATAACTTCCTTACTAGATATGTCTTATCTTTTTATCTCATTTGTTGTGTCTCATTTGGAATAATCAATCCCCTTCAAGACAAGCCCTGAATGTCACTCTTTCACACTGCTATATAATTATTCACAGGACCTACAGACAAAGTTCTGCCTGCGTCCAGTGATGATGCCCCAGGTGACGAGTCTGTAGTTTTTAACTGACTAGACAGTGTCCCCACTCTCACACAGTCTGCATTATGGGATATGCAGACTGGATATGCCAGTTATTGTGTGAAACACATGCTGGGAACTCAAATAAACAGGAAAGGGAACTTCCTAGAACTTTTCCTTTGTTTCCTCTCTGCCAATTGTTCAAAGTCACTTGTTGTTTCTCATCTTTTTTCTTATGTTTGTATATCTTCTTTTCTTGATCCTTAAAGACTATATTTAATGTGACAGCTAGACTCTTTCCATTTCCTGCTCAAATTATTCAGCTCTCCTCACATTAAATAAAAAGTCTCAATCAGGGATACAAGGCACATACCTAAACATAGTAAAGGCAATATATAGCAAGCCTATAGCTAACATCAAACTCAATGGAGAGAAACTTAAATCAATCCCACTGAAATCAGGGACAAGACAAGGCTGTCCATTGTCCCCATATCTCTTCAACATAGTACTTGAAGTCCTAGCCAGAGCAATAAGACAACTAAAGGAGATCAAGGGGATACAAATCGGAAAGGAAGAGGTCAAAGTGTCACTATTTGCAGATGATATGATAGTATACATGAGCGACCCCAAAAATTCAACCAGAGAACTCCTTCAGCTGATAAACACCTTCAGCAAAGTGGCAGGATACAAAATCAACTCAAAAAAATCAGAAGCCCTCCTATATACCAAAGACAAAAAAGCTGAGAAAGAAATTAGGGAAACAACACCCTTCACAATAGCCACTAATAACATAAAGTACCTTGGTGTGACTCTAACCAAGCAAGTGAAAGACCTGTTTGAGAAAAACTTCAAGTCTCTGAAGAAAGAAATCGAAGAAGATATCAGAAGATGGAAAGATCTCCTGTGCTCATGGATTGGTAGGATTAACATTGTGAAAATGGCCATACTGCCAAAAGCAATCTACAGATTCAATGCAATTCCCATCAAAATACCAACTCAATTCTTTACAGACCTTGAAAAAAAGATTTTCAGCTTCATATGGAGAAACAAAAAACCCAGAATCTCCAAAACGATCCTGTATGACAACAGATCATCTGGAGGTATCTCCATTCCTGATCTCAAGCTGTACTACAGGGCAACAGTAATAAAAACTGCATAGTATTGGCATAGAAACAGAAAGGAGGATCAATGGAACCACATAGAAGACCCAGAAATAAATCCACACACCCATGAATACTCGATATTCGACAAAGAAGCCAATTCCATTCAATGGAAAAAAGACAGCATCTTCAACAAATGGTGCTGGACCAACTGGATGTCTACATGCAGAAAAATGAAAATAGATCCATATTTATCACCCTGCACAAAACTAAAGTCAAAGTGGATCAAGGACCTCAACATAAAACCAGATACCCTAAATCAATTGGAAAAAAAAGTGGGGAACAGCCTAGAACTCATTGGCACAGGAGACAACTTCCTGAACAGAACACCAACAGCACAGGCTCTAAGAGCAACAATCAATAAATGGGACCTCATGAAACTGAAAAGTTTCTGTAAAGCAAAGGATACCGTCATCAAAACAAAAGGACTGCCTACAGATTGGGAAAGAATCTTCACAAACCCTTTATCTGACAGAGGACTAATATCCAGTATATACAAAGAACTAAAGAAGCTGAAAAGCAGCAATCCAAGTAATCCAATTAAAAAATGGGGAATAGAGCCAAACAGAGAATTCTCGACAGAGGAATATCGAATGGCAGAAAAACACTTAAAGAAATGCTCATCCTCATTAGCCATCAGGGAAATGCAAATTAAAATGACCCTGAGATATCACCTTACACCCATCAGAATGGCCAAGATGAAAAACTCAAGCGATAACACATGCTGGAGAGGTTGTGGAGAAAGGGGAACCCTCCTCCACTGCTGGTGGGAATGTAAACTGGTACAACCACTCTGGAAAGCTATCTGGCGCTTTCTAAGACAAATAGGAATAGTGCTTCCTCCAAACCCAGCTATACCACTGCTAGGTATATACCCAAAGTTTGTTCAAGTACACAAAAAGGACACTTGCTCAACCATGTTTATAGCAGCTCTATTTGTAATAGCCACAACCTGGAAACAACCCAGATGTCCATCAATGAAGGAATGGGTACAGAAATTGTGGTATTTTTATACAATGGAATACTACTCAGCAATCAAAAAGGAGGAAATCATGAAATTTGCAGGCAAATGGTGGGATCTAGAAAAGATCATTCTGAGTGAAATATCCCAGAAGGAGAAAGACAAACATGGGATATACTCACTTATATAGACCTATAAGATGATAAACATAATGAAATCTATACACCTAAAAAAGATAATCAATTGAGCGGACATGGGGTAAGATGATCAATCCTCGTTTAGAAAGACAGATGGGATGTGCATTGAACGTATGACAGGAGTCTACTGAGCGCATCTGAAAGACTCTAACTAGCAGTGTTTTCAAAGCAAAGACTCATGACCAAACCTTTGGCAGAGTACAGGGAATCATAAGAAAGAAGGGGAGTTAGTCTGATGGGGCAAGGATAGGAGCTCCACAAGGACCAAATATATCTGGGCACAGGGTCTTTTCTGAGACTGACATTCAACCAAGGACCATGTATGGATATAACCTAGAACCTCCACTCAGATGTAGCCTGTGGTAGCTCAGTAACCAATTGGTTTCCCAAAGTGAGGGGAACAGGGACTATTTCTAACAGGAACTCAATGACTGGCTCTTTGGTCTCCCCACCCCCGAAGGGAGGAGCAGTCCTGTTAGGCCACAGAGGAGGGCTTTGCAGCCAGTCCTGAAGATACCTGATAAAACAGGATCAGATGAATGGGGAGGAGGTCCCCCCTATCAGTGGACTTGGAAAGGGGCACGGTGGAGATGAGGGAGGGAGGGAGGGACTGGGAGGGAATGAGGGATCAGGACACGGCTGGGATACAGAGTTAATAAAATGTAACTGATAAAAAAAATAAAAAAGAAAAAAAAATAAATTCTTCAGTGAGCACATTTCTTGATATTTTTAGTGCTTAACTATTTTCTATAACATACATGCTATGCCTTATAGCTGTTTTTGTACCTCCCTCTCCTTAGCCCTTACTTAAAGCTTTTCAATTATGCGGCTCACGAAAATAAAAAAATAAAAAAAATAAAAAGTCTCAGCTCCTTACCATGACATATCAGCTCTTCATGGCTTTTCCTGTAAAAGTAACTTTTATTTTCCTGAGAAAATTTTTGTCTTGGAAGATTATTGCCTCCATCTGCTAAACTAGGCCTAGTCCTAGAAGCTTCTAGCATCCATGCTATCTAGCTTAGATGCACACCAGCTGATAAAAATGGAAATTCTGTATATTGATATGAGAGAATATTATCGAACTGCTAATAAAAATGAAATTCACAGGGAAATGGGTGGAGATGAAACAATCACTAGAGATTGAGAGAGCTAGCCCAACTTATAAAATCAGATATTCCATGTTTTTTCTCATTTATGGATGTTAGCTTTTAATATTCTGATACATATGCTTCATCTGGAATACCCATAGCGCCCACAATCTTACCAAGGGGCTTTGGGGATGGAATTAATGATTCTAAATGATTAGCAGAACAGCCAATTTTAATTGGGGTGGTGAGGAGAGGCCACGGTAGAAGAGGGACAACTAGGAGAGATGAATAACACTTATTAGATGCTTCATAGATGCACACACACACACACACACAAGCACATACATACACACACAAATGCAAAGAGTTAAAGTAGAGTTACCCTATAAGGAGATAACACTTTCTCTACTAGACACAAAAAAAGTAAAACTATAAAGCCTAGTGCCAAGAATATGCCAGATTCCATATTTTTAAACTGTTGTCAGTGAGGTCTCACAATCCCCAAAATTACAGATTATGTTCAATGCTCTTGGTTGCCCTCTAGAACTTGACAGTAAGACTCTGTTACTGAAACTATCATACACATAAAACAAGAAGAAATAAAGCTGGTACTTACCTGCATGCTTCATCTCTACTAGCTAGTTTTAGCAGGGCTGGAAGGTCGTATGCATGCTTACAGAGAAGAGTAATTATCAGTCTTGTCTAGCTGTGAACCCTTAAAGGTGCAATGATATCTGTCCTGCCAAGACACACCCACAGGGGCAGTAGTGGCATGAACATCACGGGAGTAACTCAGAACTTTCTGATTTGGTAACACCCACTCCACAAAATGAAATTCATACCTGGCAGGCAGACCAAGAACCTATGGCTAGACAGATCATAGGCTTGATTGAACTTACCATCAGTTTTTTTTTTTTTCTTAATGAACATAAAATTAAACCAACTCCTAATGATCTATTATTATAACCATGGAATAATGCATCCTTAAGCACACATCTGTGAAGCTTCTATTTGAAGTGGATGGAAATAACGTAGAGACCCACAACTACCCATTGTATGGAGGACAAGAGACTGAAGAGTGCTCAGTCCTAAGTGAGACACATACATTGTACTCTTTTCTACCGAGGCTCAGGGATAACTGTAGAAGAGGGGATCAGAAATATGGTAAGAGACAGAGAGGAATGGGTGACTATAAGGAGACAGTTTCTTCAGGAAATATCAAGGTCATTAGCTGCACATAGATGTGCAGATGTGATAGTTTGCACAAGTATAAAAGTCCAAGCCAGAACAAATCACAGAATCGAGACAAGAATCAGGCACCAAGTTCAACCCCAAGTCAAGGATAGGTAAGTGTTAGCTACTGGAAGTGGGAGAGGCAGTTTCCTCCAGGAATATAGGCCTTGGAATGTTGACAATATTCCATTAGAAAATCCTAAAACAAAGAGCAGCTGGGAAGCAAAATTTCTCCTGATGGGTTTTTAAAAGAGGATTCAAATTTGGGTGGATAGAAAAGGAGGTGTTGATCTGGAAAGATTTGGAAAAGGGGAGAGGAATATGACCATAACATGTAAAAACATATATATATATATACATATATATATACATATATATATATACAAACAGGTCATTCACTTGCTTGGTTAGAGTCACACCAAGGTACTTTATGTTATTTGTGACTATTTTGAAGAATTTTGTTTCCCTATTTTCTTTCTCAGTCCATTTGTCTTTTGAATACAGGAGGGCTTCAGATTTTTTGAGTTATTTTTATATCCAGCCACTTTGCTGAAGGTGTTTATCAGCTGAAGGAGTTCTCTGGTAGAATTTTGGGGGTCACTCATGTATACTATCATATCATCAGTGAATGTGATATTTTGACTTCTTCCTTTCTGATTTGTATTCCCCTTGATCTCCTATAGTTGTCTTTTTGCTCTGGCTAGGACTTCAAGTATTATGTTAAGGAGATATGGAGAGAGAGACTTGCCTTGTCCCGAGTTTCAGTGGGACTGATTTAAGTTTTTCTCTGTTTAGTTTGATGTTGACTATAGGCTTGCTCTGTATTGCCTTACTATGTTAAGATGTGTGCCTTGTATTCCTGATCTCTATAACAGTGTTGGATTTTGTCAAATGCTTTTGGGCATCTAAGGAATTCATGAAAGACATGTATGGAAAAAAAATCAAGTCTCTAAAGAAAGAAATGGAAGAAGATATCAGAAGATGAAAAGCCCTCCCATGCTCATGGATTGGTAGGATTAACTTAATGAAAATGGCCATCCTGCCAAAAGCAACATACAGATTCAAAGCAATTCTTATCAAAATACCAACACAATTCTTTACAGAATTTGAAAGAACAATTCTCAATTTCATATGGAAAAGAAAACAATTGCTAAAACAATCTTGTACAATAACAGATCTTCTGGAGGTATCTCCATCCCTGATCTGAATGTGTACTATAGAGCAACAGTAATAAAAACTGCATGATACTGGCAGGGAAATAGTCTGGAAGCTCAATTGAATGGAATAGAAGACTCAGAAATAACCCACATACCTACGGATATTTGATTTTTGACAAATAATCCAAAATTATGCAATGGAAAAAAAGATAACATCTTCAACAAATGGTACAGGTCTAACTGGATGTTTACATGAAGAAAAATGCAAATATATCAATATTTATCACCCTGCACAAAATTAATGTCCAAGTGGGTCAAAGACCTTATCATAAAACCAGATACACTAAACCTGTTAGAAGAAAAAATGAGGAAGAGCCTTTACCTTCTTGGCACAGGAGACAGCTTCTTGAACAGAACACCAACAGCATAGCCTCTAAGATCAACAATCAGTAAATGAGACCTAATGTAACTGAAAAGCTTCTGTTAAGCAAAGGACACTGTTTTCAGAACAAAACAACAGCCTACAGATTGAGAAAGGATCTTCACCAACCCTATAGCTGACAGAGGGCTAATATCCAGAATATGTAAAGAAGTTAAGAAGTTAAACACCAACAAACCAAGTAATCCAATTTAAAATGGGGTACAGAGCTAAAGAGAGAATTCTCAACCAAAGAATATCAAATGGCAGAAAATACTTAAAGAAATGCTCAATGTCTTTAATCATCAGGGAAATGCAAATCAAAAGGACCCTGAGATGTCATCTTACACCTATCAGAACGGCTAAGATCAAAAACTCAAGTGACAATACATGCTGGAGAGGATGTGGAGAAAGGGAAACCCTACCTCCATTGCTGGTGAGAATGTAAAGTTGTGAAACCACTTTGGAAATCAATCTGTTGCTTTCTCAGAAAATTAGGAATAGTGCTACCTCATGATCCAGCTATACCACTCTTGGGCATATATCTGAAAGATGCTCAACCTAACAACAAAGACATTTGCTCAGCCATGTTCATCGCAGCTTTATTTGTAATATCCAGAATCTGAAAACAACCTAGATGTCCCTCAACTGAAGAATGGATACAGAAATTGTGGTACATTTACACAATGAATACAACTCAGCAATTAAAAACAAGGAAATTATGAAATTTGCAGAAAATGGATGGAACTAGAAAAGATCATCCTGAGGGAGGTAACAAAGTAGCAGAAAGATACACATGATATGTACTCATTTATAAGTAGATATTAGCCATATAATATAGGATGAACCTACTAAAATCTATAGTCTTCAGTAAGATAAACAACAAGGAGGACCCTAAGGAAAATGTTTCATCCTCATTTAGAAGGACAAACTGTATAGACATCAAAGACAGAGAACAGGGCAGGAACCTACCACAGAGGGCCTCTGAAGGAATCTACCCAGCAGGGTATTGAAACAGATGCTGAGACTCATAACCAAACTTTGGGCAGAGTGCAGGGAATCTTATGAAAGTAGGAAGAGATAGAAAGACCTGGAGGGGACAGGAACTCCACAAGGAGACCAACAGAGCCAAAATCCCTGGGCCCAGTGGGTCCTACAGAGAAAGATACTCCAACCATGCACCATGCATGGAGAGGACCTAGACAACCTGCTCTGATGTAACCAATTGTCACCTCAGTCTCAATATGAGATCTATGGTAAGGAGATCAGGGTCTGTCTGTGGTAAGGAGATCAGGGTCTGTCTCTGACATTGACTCAGTGTCTGGCTCTTTGATCACCTTCTCCTTGCCAGGCCACAGAGGAGGACAATTCGGTCTGTTCTGATGACACCTGATAGCCTAGGGTCAGATAGTTAGAGAGGCGGTCCGCCCTATCATTCCACTAGGGGAGGGGCATAGGAAGAAAAGATGGAGAGAGGTTGGAACTGGGAGGGATGGGGCTACAGCCCAGATACAAAGTGAAATATATTGTAATAAATAATAAATAAAAAATAAAATATTTAAAAATAAGCCCAACAAGCTGCATCAAAATAAGATAAAGCAAACAGCACAAGCAGAATGCAAGAAATGGGCTGGAGAGATGACTGAGTGATTAACAGCACTTGCTGTTTTTGCAGAAGATCCAATTTGCCTTTCCAAAACCTACATTATACACATATTCTTGTAATTTTAGCTTCAGAGTAACTAGTGTCCTCTTTTCAATTCTGTGGTCATTCCCATGAATATACAAGTTAATGGCATGGGTAAATACATAAAAAGTAATATATATATATATATATATATATATATATATAATCCTGATTACATCGCACCTTTAGCCTGCTATGTGTAGTTGTTTATATTTCTTTAACTATATCTACATATAATATCACGTTTATTATAATATATAAAAATCTTTACACATGTAAGATAAAGTTCACAATTCTTTTTACGAAGTAATTCTTTTTGAGCTAAGAAACAATTACATTTTAGTTGGTACTTTTCTGACTCGAGAGTTTGAAAACGCATGTTAAATACTCTAGGTTCTACCAGCACCTGACAGCTCAGTGAATGGCTGGAAAACCGAGAGTGTTATCTCAGCAGCCTGGCAATTGATACCAATCATCACAGCTGACTTTCCCACCTAGCAATCTGGGCCAATTGTTAACATGGGTGAGGTGAGCCAATTGCTTGTGGCCAGGTCTTATTAATTTATATTAAAATTTAGCCTTAAACAGACATATCGGGGAAATTAAGAAAATAAAAGGGACCAACTAAAAATGCCCAAAGGAATTTAGAATATTTTGAAGCCAGAGCTTTCATTTCACAACATAATCCTTTATTCGGGGTGATTGGAAATCAAAAGCCTATTGAGTGCACATCATTTCTGGCAATTGTATAATTCATAAATAGACAAATGGCTTAAGAAACATTGTGAAAAAAACTGTGCTCACAAGGAGGTATCATCTACGCCAAGTTAACTGCTGAGATCATAAACCAGTGACAATAGGGGTTAATAATAGAAATGTTGGCAGTCCTCTACTTACAATAGAATGAACAGTGCTGCTGTAATTACAATTTTCTTTTTATCCCTGTTATATAGAAATGAATCAATATCCAAGTAGAGAGAGGATGAAAAATGTCTTCGATAATTTGCTCTGCTCTTCAAAAGAATTGGCTTCTTAGGTCTGCATGTCAATTGGATCATTCAAAATCATTTCAAGGCTATTTATCAAATAGTTTAAATTAAAATTTGTTTGGACTTATTGAAGGCTATTTTGTGTGATTTTCATGCACAATTTTTTTTTCTTTCTTATCAAGTTACTTTAAGAAAGAATCAATATGTTGTTTCAGTGGATGTTTAGATAAATCAACTCTTGGGGTAATTTCTTGCTAGTTATGACTATTATGTACGGATGTTTCTTTCCTTGGCTTGCTATTAATTAGGTCTAGAGAAACATTTGATCAGAAACTAAAGTAGAACCTAATATATCTTAAATGGATCATTATTATTCTTCAGAAAAATAACAGCCAATTTGATTGGTCTTTAGTAAAGCAGTGCATAAGAAAAGTAAATAAATCAAACCAGGATCTATGCAGGGCAAAATTACTACACAGACCCAAGACTTCAAATGTTTTGGCGGCCAGGTGTGATGGCATATGAATTTAATCTCAGCACTCAGGGGCCAGAAGTAGACAGAGCTCTGTGAGTTCAAGGCCAGCCTAGTCTACACAGTGAGTTTCAGGACAGCCTCCATAGAAAAACCCTTGTCAATGAATGATGTAGAAGTTAAAAATGAAAATTGTGTTTGAGTCATATAATAACATATGGTCTATCTCAAATCAAGAGAAGGTCTACATTTTCTGTGGCCCTGTGATTCTGCTTTATTTTCTTTCTTATATTGATAATCTGTATTTAAAGAGAGAGAGACACCCCCCTCCCCCAGGAGAGGAGCAGTCTTGTTAGGCCACAGAGGAGGACTTTGCAGCCAGCCCTGAAGATACCTGATAAAAAAGGGTCAAATGAAAGGGAGGAGGTCCTCCCCTATCAGTGGACTTGGAAAGGGGCAGGGAGGAGACCAGGGAGAGAGTATGGGGTTGTGGAGGGAATGAGGGAGCGGGATACAGCTGGGACACAGAGTTAACAAAATGTAACTAAAAAGAAAAATTAAAATTAAAAAAAAGAAAATACAAGAGAGAGAGAGAGAGAGAGCTAGAATGAATGTTATTGAATTTTTGTATAAATAAGTCTTTTTGGAAATGGAATTGTATATTAAAGCTTAGTTAAGCTGACCTAATAAATTCAATTAGATCAAATATTTTAAGATGGAAGCACATCAGAATTTTACAGCAATACTCTTTAATTATTTTTTGAAGAATGTTGTTCAATGATAATGTGTTTTACTCTGGAAGTTTTCACCCTCATTTATTACTCTACCAGGCTAGGGTCCTTTGCTCTTACTCTCTTTTCTCCTCTCCCTCTACTCCTCTCACTTTTTGACCAAAAATTGCTTGTATAAGAGCCTTGCCCTTTGCCCCTAAGAGCTCTGTGATTGTCAGCATGGGATTTCATCTGTGTGGTTTTCATAAGACCCTCATGAAGGTGGTGTTTCTCAAATAAATATGAAAAAGTTCTCAAAATACTATGAGGTACCATTTTGCTTTCTGGTAATGGCATAGCTATGTGGGAGATAATACAAAGGGGAAAGTAAAGAATGCTATCAGCACGGGGCTCTCTTGAGTTTCATTTGCCTCCATTTCCTTGAACTGTACGGAGTCCTATGGAGCAAGTGGCATCTCTATTGGTATTTTTAAAGATATGGAAACTGAGATAATGAAAGGTTAAGTATTTTATTCAAGTGTTTGTACTCTCCGAACTCCACCCACTTGTCTCTATGTAGACTCTTCAAATACTTGTTCAATAATTTACTCATTCAACAAAAACTGAATGCAGAGTTGACACACTTTTCAGTGTTGGGAATCACTGGCTTATTGTTCTTGTTTAAAAAAAAAAAAAAAAAACCTGTCCATGTGGAATAATTAACGCATACCATGTCTACTTTTTTGTGGTTTAAATAATTTTCCAGCTTTAGGTTTTGCACCTCTTTGGATGGTATTCAACTTTACCAAGGTGACCTTGGTGTCTCTCTAAGTGACATGTTCTATTTTTGGTATCATGCAAATTCACTGTTTTGTTAATATAAAAATCTCAAACTAATATAAGGTTTCATTTAGCTTGCCAGTAATGTCATACTGGAGTGGATGGTAATGTAAAGTGGAAAGTAAAGAATGCTGTCAGGCACGAGGTTCTTTTGCATTTCATCTGCCTCCATTTTCTTGAACTTTACATAGTCTATATGAAATACAGACTATAATATCATGTAATATTAATATATTATAAATAATATTTATAAATTATATAACTAATAGAAATATTTATAAATAATTTAGGATATATTGTATTAATATATTACATGTAATGTAATATAGAATACATACTATGTATACTTCTATATAGAATACATCATTCAGTTAGACTCTGGAAATATCTCCTGAGCATTCTTTCCCAGCTACTCTTGAGAATATGGTCTATCTCAAATCAAGAGCAGGTCTACATTTTCTGTGGCCCTGTGATTCTGCTCTTATTTTCTTTCTTATATTGATAATCTGTATTTAAAGAGAGAGAGACACCCCCCCCCCCCAGGGGAGGTCCTGTTAGGCCACAGAGGAGGACTTTGCAACCAGCCCTGAAGATACCTGATAAAAAAGGGTCAAATGAAAGGGGAGGAGGTCCTTTTTGAAAGAAGCAAAGAGAGTCCCGACTTTCAAGTGGACTCCTCTGATTCTCACCATTAACCTATAGATACAAGATTATTTTGCTCATCATATCCTGCACCAAAATTCTTGAAATTGCTGGTATTTACTTACTTGGTTTTGCAGATAAGTCTGTCTTTACACTGTTTGTATATTTACCAACCTCCACTCTTCCTACAGGTTGATAAAGATCTTGAGACTAATGTCACAATGCCTATATATTCCATTAAGACCTTATACTATTAATACATCAGCTTCTCAAGTTGTGCTTAATATCATGTACTTCATTTGCACGTGGGGACAGTCTTCACATTGTAAGTTCCTATGGACGTGTTTTTATGTAGGCCACAGGAGCCAACACAATATTAACTTCTGGAGACATTAGATAGAAAGGCCTGAAGACACATTGTGCATTATTGAATTCAAGGTCATTAAACAAACAAAAGCTAGGAGTTATGTGTGTATGTGAGTTGGAAACTAACAGCATTATTTTATCACTCATATATTCATTATGTACATAATTTATAACCTGAAATATTCCAGATACTTAAATATATCTTAAGCTCTACAACTGTGGGTAGAGTGATTATGTCTTGCTATCAACAGTTAAGAGCTGGAGCAGGATCTCACGAATTTCCTTTAATTACCACATTTAGTGGTGAAAGGTAAGATTCAAGATCATTTTACCTGGCTCTAAATCCTATTGTGTTTCATTACACATCTTCTATAATATGCTATACTGTACATTTTGCTGGCAGGTTTCATAAAGAAAGACATTACCAGGTCACATTATTTGGAGAATTTAGTCCTTTCAAATCATTACATCAAGACCAAACAAAATTTAACCATTTAGTTGAAAGAAAGAGATGAACCTCATCAGACTATATTGCCATGTCTAGATACAAATTACCATGAATTTGGATCTAAGGGGTTCAAATGTTCCATATATATATATATTTATGTTATATATATATGTTATATATATATATTTTATATATACATATATAACATATGTTATATATATATGTTATATATATATATTTTATATATACATATATAACATTTATATATATGTATATATAACATTTATATATATGTAAATGTTCCATATATATATATTACTTTTGTAAGATGGCTCAGTGGGTAAGGGTACTCACCACCCAACCTGATGACCTGAATTTGAGCTCCAGGACACACATAGTGAAATGAAAGAACAGAATCTTATAAGTTGTCCTTTGATTTTTACATGCTGAATACTACATGTGTGTAAGTTCTAAGTGAATAAAAATACAATCAGAATATGAATAAAATGTAATGAAAATATGTTCTTTCATTAAGTAGCTTAGGAGGGCATGAAATTCTTCAGGAAATAAAAGCATTCTGGGATAGCTATTGTATAGGCTTATTGAGAGAAGAATTTGAGAAATAAATCTGGACAGATGTCTAGTCAGTTATAAAAAGTCTCAAGTTTCCTGTTAAAAGAGTCACAACTTTCTATGGGCAACAGGGAGTGTTCTGGGCACAGATTTACCAGAATATGTTCTTCAGGACAATTCATCCTGTGTGTTTTGTTTTGTTTTTTTTTTTTTTTTTTTCTTCTTCTTCTTCTTCTTCTTCTTCTTCTTCTTCTTCTTCTTCTTCTTCTTCTTCTTCTTCTTCTTCTTCTTCTTCTTCTCCTTATTGCTTACTAAGAGTGAGGGGCGAATTCTAAGGTAGTCTAAGCCTTTCTTTTCACTTGTTTGAAGAGATGCAACAATGAGTTGGTTTTCCTGATATTCGGTTGTGTTATATGACAGTTAACATAACAAAGATGTTTCGTTGAATATGCCTAACCCCATGATATAATCCACTTAAAATCACAGTGCTTTCTTTGGATTGAAGCAGAACAGGGTGCTACTGTCCCAAATCTAGAAATTAGCAAGGGTAGTGATATTTTTACAGGTTATTTCATTGATCACCGTGTCACAGAAGCTATTCTCATCAGTTGGACACTCATGCTGCCTTGCTTTGTAGTGCTCTGACCCACCTCTAGACTTCCTAGTTCTGCCTAACTTGCCTACAGACTCTGCATCTCTTCCTTGGAGAGCATTGACCTCCCGTACCCATTACATTATTCTATGTGCATGCCTTAACTGAGTTTGACATATGTCTTAGTTACTTCTCTATAACAAAACATAAATGACTAAGGCAATTTATAAAAGAAAGTATTTAGTACCACCTCAGTCCCCAGTGCCCCTGGCCAGTCAGAAGATACCCAAGCACCCATCCCAGAAGTACCCACTATGTGAGCGAATATTTGACAGAGATATGAGAAAGAGGGAGTATTGGGTAGGAAGATGGAAGAGAGAGCTAAGCCTAGCAGTTCATACACTGTGAAGAGAGGTAGAACTGGAGATGATACAGTGGTGAATAGTGGGCAGATATGAAGAGCCTGGGCAACCACCTGAGACCATGGTGATATCAGGATGAGCTGGCACCAACTGTCATGTGTGGGTCTGTGGCCCTACTGCAGCTGGGGTCTGTGCTGATGTTATCACCAAAAGCCATCCAGTCATCAGTGGCCTCGACTGCTGCCTGAGACCATGTGTTGTCCTGTCCAAGATGCAGCTTAGGCCCATGTTTGGGTACTGCTGCAGCTGACACCAGTATCAATATCTGTGGACCAAGTTACCACCAAATGGCCATGAAGATGTCCCTGGTCTGGGCTGCCTTCTGAGGCCCTGTTGATGAACTTGCCCTACTCCTCCCCTGTGGCAGGAGAGCTGGCACTTCCCCTTGTCTGCCATTGGAGGTGTAGGCATGGAAGAAATTCCTTTCCATCGCACCCCTCCCATACAAATGTAAGGCAGGTGGGTGAGCTGGCCTTAAGCAGCCTCTCCACCTCTCCTGGGCAACCCAGGCTTTGATGGTATGAGAGTAGGAGAGCTGGCCTGATCCCTTGCCTGGGCAAAGCAGGAGAGTTGGCACTGGTGGCACCACTGCAGGAGAGTTGTTGGGCTCAACAACCTAATTTCCACTCAGGCCCAGATCCAGGGCTCTGAGCAGGCTAACTCCAACAACCACTCCATCTACTGCTGGTGTGCATGAAGAGGGCAGTTCTGCAGTTCCAATGCTGAGGGATCTTTATGACACAGGACAATAAGACATCTGAGAGGAGTCACAGTGAAGATCCAGTATTGATGGTGTAGCCGGAGCTAGAGGCCTCAGACCAGACCAACGAATCATTGCAATGAACATTTGCACATAAACCTGTTTGGGAAAATGGGTATTTTGAGAGAAACACCATGATACACCTCATCTTAGAAAGTGCGAATTTTGTTTATTGTTTTGTTTTGGGGGCTGAGATTGCAAGGGCAGAAGGCAGATATGAAAGGACAGAGAGAAGAGTGAGTTTTTTGGGGGGCATAATGTAAAATTATCAAAGAATCAATAAAAAGTTAAAATTAGGAAAATAAAATTATCATATAATTTACCAGCAGAGATGATCACAACAATGTTTTAGCGCAGTTAGAGATTCTTTTTTTCTATGTAAGTATCCATGTTTTTGTGCTAGGATTGCATGTCCTTAATGTACTGTGTTGTAGAATTATGAAATACACATTACTTTTAAAGTTAAAAAAAAGAAAGAAACCATTTTATTTAGGCTCATTGGTCCAAAGATTAAGGTCCATGGCTATCATGGCTGGGACTATGGTGGCAGGCAGGCAGGAATGGTGCTGGAGCAGTAGCTCAAAAGCTTATATCTGATCCACAGGCACAAAGCAGAGAGAGAGAGAGAGAGAGAGAGAGAGAGAGAGAGAGAGAGAGAGAGAGAACCCTAACTGTGAATAGTGTAGGCTTTTCACACCTTTAAGCCCAACCTCAATGACATATTCACCAAGAAGGCCACCCTTCAAATCCTTCCCAAACAGTTCCAAAGTGTTCAAATATATGAGTTTGTGGGCCACTCACAATGAAACCATCAACCACCACAGCTTTCCTCAGAAGAATTTATCATAACCAATATTTTCCTAACTAGAAGATGCTTGTCTCTATATACTTAGCAGAGGCAAAAATAAAAATCAGAGATCATATTTTCTTATGACTTCTAGAGCATTACTGAGGAACCTCTAGGTTCTTCCTGACTGTAATCTTGTGCACGGCCCATTTACCTACTTGCTACTTTTTCTCTCACATTGTACTATTGCCAAATGGTCCCAGTGTCTGCATCAAGTGCTGTAAAGATCATTCTAAGTAAAATAGAAACTCAGAGGGAAATTCACCCAGAGGGCAAAATCCTGTTCTCTTGGTGTCTGCATCTCCATTTATTTATTTTTCTTCTTTCTCCCAAGACAATTTACTTTCACTTTCATTTCTATACTTTGTATTAAATAGATACTTAACTCTTGAAATGAATATCTCAGATATCTGGTTCTTAGGCTAAGTTTTCAGCATCCTCACTTCTGTGAATATAGTACCCACTATAAGAGGGTACTAACTTTTGTACCACCAAATTCATATTCTTTGCCCACTTATCTTGGTTCAGGCTACAGTCTAAGGTCTATTATATTAACACAACCTTATAAATACCTTCTGCTTATTTGACTTCTCTCACAGAATAGAGTATGTATGACAAAGCATATATATATATATATATATATATATATATATATAATTTTATCATAAGAACAACTAGATATTATGGGAAACTCATTGTCCTCAAAAGCTGAGCCGACCCTCAGTAATGCTCTGATAACAAATGTTGTATATTAATTAGGCTCACTTTCCCTACTCCAAATGTCACTTTCATTTGTTCTCCCTCAACTCAAGTTTCTTATTCTTCTGTTATATCTAAAGTGAAGCTTATAACTTTATTCATATTTTATTGAGGAAATAGATGGAATATGAAATATCTCACATACCTATTTTTCTGACTATACTGAGATCTGTGAGATCTTTTATCCTTATTCCTAGTATTTGTCCAGTATTATTTGGATATTCTTCCATGATTTTTAACACTCTTCCCTTTTGCATATCATCCTTTTTCACAGAACTTATTATGTCATCTGTTGTATTAGGTGTTTTCTCTTTCTTTTTCTAGTAGAGCTTTCCTATCAGCGGATAAAAACAGTCTAGAGGCTCCCGTCATAAATAAAGCTGCATCCCTTTTCTTCACCTCCAGTTTCATTACTGTCTCCTTTCAAACTTAAACTTTCAAAAGAGTTGACTACATTAGCTATTTATATGTTTATACCTCCCATATCTCAACCAATGACACAGTGATGTTCATCTCATCATTCCCCTGAAACAGCTCTTATCAAAACCACAACTATCTCCAAAGACCTATTGCAAAAGAACATGCCTTGACTTATGTTACTGAAACTTCCAGCAATTTATACTGGAGTCAGTGACTCTCTCCTTCTTGAAATACTGTCTTCTTTTACCATCAGCAGCATCCCTCTTCTGGCTTTCCTCAGTAAGAAGACATCTTTTTCTTTGGCTTTTTTTTTTCTTTTTGCTTCTACATCGTTGAATTCCTCACTGCTCATTATTTAATCCTGTTCATATTTTTCCTACACCTTTACCTTGGAGATCTGATCTATGTTCAAGAATTTAAATGTTATCTTAATGTTAGTAAAAATAAAACTAAATAAATAAAGTATGTTTTATGAGCACTATATAAATATGTAACACGATATAAAGAATGTTGAGGAAATTTAACATGAGACAAGATAAGCATGACAGGGTGACATTTAGAAGGAGTTAGTATCAGAAACCATGAGAAGCAGGAAATACAGTAGGTACAAAGGAAAGAAATCATTGATGAATTCATGATCAGTGTTGGAGAGGTAGAAATAAACTTGTACGAAAAAACTAAAACTGTCTAAACCAACTTTTTGTGAGCAAACATTGTAGAGCTAGTAATGATGGATAAAGTTAGTATATTTCCAGTTAAGTTCATAGTTAATGCAAAACAGTAAGGGGAAAAAAAAAGGAAAACAGAGTTGTTCTGTGCATTGATTGGCTCAAGACTTAGAGTCATGACAGAGAAAACATAAATAATCTGTATGCCAAAGAATAAGGAGGGCTCTGCAAGTTGTGGTCTATAAACAGAAATACCGCAATCAAACTTGGTTTTAGACATCTTGGAATGATGGGAACTTGTAGGCTCTCCTGATAAAAACACTGAGGAAGACAGAATAAATGTGTTTTAGATTAGATAACTGATGATTTTAGTCAGGTAGAGTAGGCAAATTAAATTTGAAAACTAGTGTCTATAGTGTAATTCAGCTCGGAGGACTTGCTTGAATTTATTAGTTTTTTTTTTTTTTTTAAATTTACCAAACAGAAACTTTGGTTCAGTGTACATCAAGATTCTAAAGTGAAGGAGTGAGATGATGAAATGTCTGTAGCAAGCAGAAGAGTCCCTGAACTTCAGATCCTTGGATGTGAACATTCACAAGTCTAAAACACAAAAGCTGATATTTACGTTCCTCCATTTGAATGATAAGTTCCTTGGTAAAAATAAATTCAGGGAACAGGAAATGTATGAAGATGGTTCATTTTTTTTTGTTTGTTTTCTGAAATTTGCCTTTCAATTGAAGTACAAAAAACTAAATTTTATTGCTCCAATTGTAATTTTCTTTTAAATTATAAACTCTTGCATTGGTAGAATTATATCAACTTGGACCTAAATAACAAAAGAATAAAAAATTAATGAAAACCTCAGATTTATGATCCCTTATATTGGTCCTCTTTTTATAAGCTCCCTTTGATACAGCAGTAGCTGATTTCTTTAAGTGTTACACAGTGTCAACACATCCTTTAGAAAGCATGGGTTCAAGAATTATTTTTTTAATGTAGGCAATATGAGAACTTGAAAAATGATTTTCATTTTGAATATACTATTGTTTTACTTTAGGCGATTTATACAAATCTAAATCTAAAATCCCAATGAAGAAAAATTAGTACTATGGTTTTAGCATATTAAACCCTATTGCTACTTTTGTAGCAAAGCGATTTGAATGTCTGGGGCATGTGACATTGGCTATTTGTAACTGTTGAATGACACAATCTCTTCCCTTAAAGTACATGGCCCTTCTCTTTCTTATGTTAGTAAAAGAATAAGATATCAGAGAAAACAGATTTTATTTATTCAGAAGACAATTATCAATAAAACCATGTTTAAATAGTCATATGATCACAGACATATATTAGCTTATCAATAACAACCGTATTTCCGGTTTTTGTTTTTGTTTGGTTATTTGGAAAGTGTTGGGCAAATTTGACATCTTTTTTTTTTAACCAGTAACAATCCATAAAATAAATACCCTAAGTGAAGCACAACCATAATTTTCTGAACCTTTAAACATTTCTATTATATCAACCCAAACAAGGGGAAAATAAAATAAGTTTGAAATTTGTAACAAAATTCTGAAAACAGAGCAAATACAGCTTCTACGAGTGATACAAAGAGACCCCATTACACTTGAGAGAGGTAGTCAGGTGGTGCCCAGGACTTGTGCAACCAGCAGCCACAGGTTTACCTATGGGCAGGCACTTCATCCACAACGGTGATGATGCAATCTCACTGGTAAGCTGAAGATGAATCATCCCTAACATAGTCTTTTCATTAATAAAAGTATAGAAACATGATTTGTTGCTTAGCTACAGAAGAGATTCATATTTGAGAAGGCTTTATGGACTTGCAGTTGGGGAGTTTGTGAAAGCATACAGGGTTAAAATTAAAGAGGAGGTGAAAAGCTGGAAATGAGCTTAATTAATTTTCACTTCAAAAGGCAACAAATTTAGATTTAAGTTGGCAAGGAAGACATGTAATTGCCAAGTCAGTCACACGTTGGGTAACAGCAACCCAGAACGCATTTTTGCTCATTTGTGTCTAAGGGAAAGACATGAGTGATGTGTCTGTCATCATTTCTTTGGTGTTTGTTTAGTCACATTCATAAAAGGCCATAGAGGTTTTATTTATTTAGAATCCTTTTACAAAGCCATTTTCCATAAAAATATCTTTATATTAAAAGCTAACTAAAATTTGAAAAGACACATTAAGTACATCATGATTTTAGAAAATATCATCTATCATATTCTGGTTTCTTTGAAATGAATGCTACTATACAAAAGAGAACAAAGACACAAGAAAAACATTGTTTATAACTATATTGAGGCAGGAGTGATATATTGCTTTATTTTCAGGAACAGATTCAATCTTCTCCTTCCAGATTAAAAATTAATCTTTTTCATCTTCATGACCTTGGATGTCATTGATTTAAACGTGTTCTAAAATAATATCCAGTAGAGTGAAAGTTTTCACTATTTGTATTTGGAATTCTATTCACAGCCATATGATATAACATTGTCTATTAGGTAGTTTGGCATTTGTCTTGTGACTGTTTCTTCTAGGACCATTAATTTCGAGAGCATAGATTTTGGCAGCTCCAAAATGAGAACATTTTTAATAGAATGCCTCCTTGCTAATGCATTGCATTGCATCATGCTGTACTGAACAATAATTTTATGTTGCAAATCCACAAATACAAAAAAGCAAAACAAAACAAAACAAAACAACAACAACAAAAAACCCTGAAAATGTAAGCTAGGGAAAATTATGCAATTGTTTTTTTTTCTTTTAATCAGAAAAAAAAAATCTAAAGATGAAGTGTGATCTAGAAGAAGGAAAAATGGCCTTTGCCTCTTTATGCATCCTTAGCTCTTGCCAACAGTTGGAGTGTAAGCCAGTACAAAAGATTATCTTACTCTCAAATGCATACTTATCAGTGAAGAGGCTTCCCAGGCATCTGTCCCATCAGAGTGAATGCCATGATCAACATGCTCAATCTAGCCATAATTGTGACTTTGGAATTAGAAAGAAAAGAAGACACCTAGACCGTCTCAATGTCTCTCTGTAAAATGTCATGGTGATCTAGTACGCTTTCCTTCTGTACTCTGAAAATTAGCATATGCAAATAAACAGTGCACAGTTGTGAGGCCAGCTTACTTTTTCCAAGTATGTTTTGTTTGTGTTCAAAAACACCTGACTTTTTGAAGGGTTTTTGTTTTGTTTTGTTTGTTTGTTTTGCTATTTGAGCTTGCAGTCATTACTCATTTTTCTGTCATGGTATCATGTAACATTCTCAGAATTATAAATTATTGAATTTTTATAGATATTGCTTGTTGATATCACTTGAGCAACTTCTCGGTTTTGTAAGTGAACTTTGATAATTGCTAATTCTCTCCATGAAGTGGAACAGATACATTGGATGGAGGAGGGACAAAGTCCATGATGCACTTCAATGAGTAGATGTCAGAGGACACCAAGTCACTTCAAAGTGTTCTTATTTCTTCTTTTCGAAAATTCTCACCTATATTACATCATTCTTACTTACATTCTTTCGGAAAAGAGAGTAAACTCCTCCGATCCCGGAGCGACTTTTGAAGTCTTTGAACTTAGGCTGAGGAGACACATCAGTGGCAGAGCACTTCTACAGCCATGTACTGGGTCCAACGTTTGATTCCCAATACTGGGAAAACAATCAAAAGATGGACCATTCACCACGGAGCCCTAAGATTTTACTAGCAGCATGGGATATTCATCCAAATACACTAAAAACAAAACAAAACACATGACTATATTCTAAAATTAGATGATATTATGTCATAGGATTGTCAATGCAACAATAATTCTAATGGTCGCTGATACATTTACTCACGATCTATATTGCATATCCCATTGGTGTCTTTCTCCCACATCTGGCATATTCTTTCTCCTGATAACAAAGCTCCAATGTCTTCCCATTTCCCCAGACTCTTGGTTAAACCAATTATGCCTTCTTTTCTTAAATCCTATGCTTCTGGAGTCTTGTTTTCTCCTTAGGCAGATTATGTTGCCCTGGTTCGAGAATCATCTTCTCTCTTCAGAGTTTACGTAGGTGGGAAGAGGGTTGCATTATGAATTAAAATGTAAGGTTAAAATTCGGATGAGAGGCGGCTTCAATTACAGAGAACAGTGATACAGCAACTGCGGGGGTTTTAGTTGAAGCAATGAGTTATAAATACTGCTTAGCATAAAAAATAGATAGAGCTAAGACTAAAAATAGAAACTGTGTTTTGTGGGTTATCTATATTTATGAGTACATTTAGAAGTTTCATGGAAATTTACTGAAAAATTTCTGCTAAGAAGAGAAAATGAGGATTTTACTTTAAGGAATTAAAAATATTTTAGGAAAATTATTTCTTGTGGTTCAACAAATGTTGAAGAAAATATTTAATCACAACTTAAAGTAGGAGAAATAATATCATGTAATATGCTAACATCAATAAAACTCTCCAACTGTTTTAGGTGTTGTATACAAATGGGGAAGTGGAGATGAAGAATCCTTGAATTTGTGGATTGCCAACAAGCATGGCCAACCTAGTGAGACTCTTCCAAGGGAGGATAGCAAAAAACAAAACAAAACAAAACAAAAAAAACAACAACAACAAAAACACCTTTCCAGTATTGGTATTAGGGCAGAGAAATTTGTTTGTAATCATCGATAGAGACTGCATTGTCAAACTAGATTGCTGATATCCAGTTTGTTCCAATATAAATAGACTTTAAGAGTGTTATCAATAAGGTCATTAAAAATATTAATTAATACTATGTAATAGTACTACTAAAAATAGCTACAAAATGCAAACAATATAGAATTACAAAAAAGAAACATAGTGACACCTGAATCATACATCATAGTATAGAAAGTACAAGATTACTTAAGTACAGAAAATCATAGAAGCTGGTTATGGTGATGTGCACTAGTAGGAAATTACAAAGAGGCACTGGAAGGTAGAGCACAAGTTCAAGACCAGCCTGGGTGGGTCAGTGCTAGAGCTTATAATGATGTCCTACATTCAATCCCTATTAGTAGTGAAAATCCACAAAAAGAAAAAAAATAACAACCCAAAACACACTATCCCCTGTCTATTGCTGGCTCTTACTGCTTACCTGCTGTACAGCGTGTTTCTTTTGTTGAGTATTTCTTGCCATCATCTATAGCTGTTCAGAAAACTTTCAAATTCCCTCCCATTTCTGACTCATCTCACTGTCCAATCCCCCCTCCAGAGTTTGTGTGTCTTCCGTTATGAAAAGCATGTGGAAGCTTTGAGTTCTTCTGTTGTTTTTCACTGAACTTTCCTGGTTTTTCAGCAGTGCTGTCTGATAGCTTCAGCTTCTCTGTGGTCAGTACAGAAAAAAAAGTTGTCTGAGGCTCAAGATCTGGGTTTGGAAACCTAACACTGCAGTTTCCTTAACATCTTCTCTTCTCTTTCTCCATGCCTTACATCTCTTCTCCAAGCCCCCAAATATAATAGTTTTAAAGCCTCTCTTCTCCCCAACTTAAAAACAACAAAATCATAAGAACAAAGTTTCTCTTTTTCTTTTTTTTAGGTTATATTTTAAATTTTTTTACAATTTATCCATTATATATTCATTATATATAATTCATTATTCATTATATATTGAAGCCCCTTCTCTCAAATAGTCCCAATCCCATCCTTTCTCTATCTTACCATCATGCCCTTCCTCTAGTCCACTGAAAGGGAGAGTTCTCCTCTTCTGTCATCTTCCCATAGTTTATCAAGTCTCATCAGGGCTGCCTGGATCATCTTCCTCTGTAAACTGGCAAGGTCACATCACCAGGGGCAAGTGATCAAAGCGCAGGCAACCGAGTTCATGACAGAGGCAGCCCTGTTCCCCTTACTCAGGAACCCACATGGAAAGTGAGCTGCCAATAGGCTAGACCCTGAGCAGAGGGTCTAGGTTATCTCCATGTATGGTCCTGGGTTGGTGCGTCATTCCCTGCAAGATGCTCTGAGCTCAGGTTTTTTTTTTTTTTTTCTTTCTTTTTTTATAGTCTTACATGAATGTATCCTTCCTTTCAATTTCTAGCTCCTAATCTTGCTGGTGTTGGCACGGTTTTCCTCTCCGGTCCTTTTTTTCCTTGCCTTCTGTAGAAAATACGGCTTAGTTTTCCTCCTCCCCCTTCATCATGACTACCTTCTTTGGCTGTTGTCTACTGGCTTTTGTGCTTTTCAGGCACTGGTCTTCACGACTCTCACACTTCATCCTGCTGGGTTTCCCTCTGGAATGTCTTTCTTGTTTATGGGTTCAAGTATAGTTTTTAAGAAGATGGGGCAAAACCTCACCATTAGCCTGAAAGGATCTCGCTTCAACATTTAGGCCCCATGTGCTGTTGGCTGGTGAACTCTTGAAAGAATGTGTCTTTGGCTCCACCTTGCTAAACCTTCTCTTTTTAGTCCCTTCTGTCCCCCAAAATAAGATATGAAGATAGACCCATTCATGTTCGAAGCAGGAGAGTAAGTCTTTCTTCCGTTTGTTCTTTAATCCAACATTCAATTGATGACAAATTCTAGCACCTAAGTATTTCATAGATGTCTCCATCCCATCTGAATATCAGATTCAGCTGATTTCTTGGCATCATCTTATCCACATCTTCTATTGGTGGGATGTTATAAAATCTCAATAAACCACTCTCTTTAAAAGAAAGGAAAAGATCAAGTCAAATTTGTAGTATTTTTGTTTCAGTTGTAGGAAATGTCCACAGCATGGATGATTTCCATCTACTGCCCAATGTCACTTGCCTGTAAACACCTGGAGATGAGAAGTAATGTTCACACTTAACTCTCTGCAGCTTATGAACATTTCAGAACACCATTCTTTCTACACCAGGATCTCTCCATTTTTTTTTTTTGCATTGTACACGTATGTGCATGTGTGTATATGTTCTCAAACCCACAGTTTTCAGTGTTTAATTGTTCAAGGATGGATACTAACCACAGTTATATTTTTTAAAACAATTTTTCAAATACCTCTAATTTTTAAGAGAGGTTAATATCAATTCTCCTCATTTAATTTTTATTTTTTAATATAATATTTTATTTATAGTTTGAGGATTTTATAGATGTATACGATGTATTCTGATATCAAAATGCATTTTATTGTTCTTTATAAAGTTAAATCCAAGTCGGATGTATTGCTCAGCTTAACATGCCCAGACTCTTCCCCACCTTCACCATTCGCACTCAGTTAAGCCACCTAATTTCCATCAAAATAATACCCAAGTTTTTGAAAAAAAAAAAAAATTTAATTTTAATGCTACATACGTTTTATTCATGAAGTATATCAATGCAGTTGTTTTGAATATCCTTAGATTATGAAGTAAGTGTAATTCACGTAAAAAGGAAGATGAATAATCTGTCAGTTTGTACAGAGTCTTTAATAAAATGTCTGACTTAAAGATTGGATGGTCAAGCACGCACATATTAAGGACTATCCTTACAATGCTTGATCACGGATAGACATAGTCTTTTAAGGATATAAGGATGGTAACATTTTTTCACTTAAAAACAAATGAAAAATTTAAATAAACCTGAACTTGCAAAAAAGTTTAAAGATCACTTTAAAACAGCATTTTGCCTTTTTTATGATCAATTACATTTCCTTTATTTTATAGGAGTGCGAAAATTTATACTTTTTTTAAAATTTCTTTCCACCTTTCAGTGAGCAGATTAGGTAATTATATATTCTTGTTTCTTTCTTCACAAACCACTGCATTGTTTCACATATTTTTAAAAAAGATGCACACAAAGCTTTTTAGATATTTTAAAAGCTGCTACTTCAAATGAGTAGAGTCTTACATTTTTTTTTTCATACATTTCTTATACAGAGGAGAAAAGAGAAGGAGGATTCCTTAAATTTAAATCATTTGCTTAACCACAAAGATTCCTTGAGGTATCTAGCAATTTACAATTACTGGCATTTTTGTAATTTTATAACATGATGAGTTACTTTGTTCAGTATTCCTTGTGTTTGCTTTTGAGCTAACAGTTACAGTATTTTCTTCACATGTTCACATTTTGAGGAATATGCAAAATGGGCTGAAAAAAATAAAATCCTCATGGCCTTGGCTTATTATTTTTCTGTATTTTGAATATCATTTCTATACATTCAGCTAGCTATATCGTATTCATAAATCAAAAGTAAACGGTCTTACCTTTTGAAACCCTCTTGTATCACCAAAGACGAATCTCTTTATGAGAAGAATCTGATCTCTTCTTAGTTGTGCTAAAGCACTTTATTAATCTTGGAGCAAATGTCTTGTGTCTTAATTTCCTCAACCCACAGTCAGGGTTCTTTGCTTTATCTCTCCAGTAAAACTTCAATAATATTTCTGCAAATAAAGAGTAAGTCTAATTTTCTCATGTCCTTACTGTAACATTTCTTATTATACATAAGATTATACAGGATTAGAAAACAGAGAAAATCTTAAAGACAGTCATTTACAGCTTGATTTTTCTCCAAAGATGTTCACCTTAAAAATATTTTGCATATGTTTTTCAACATTTTGAAACAAAATAATTAAATATTTCTAATATAATACATGTTATGCGTTAGCCATCAGTCCTTATAATTAGTCTGATTAGGTAGACATTCACCTTTATATAATCAGAATATAACACAGGTAGTAAATTTTTCTTATTCCCACACTGTACTTTCTTGCTTTTCAGTGACTGTGACCTTGTAGAAAGAACTGAGCTCAATTTTAGATCTGTCTCTTTTCCGCTACTAATTAGGGCTTCTGAAACTCATTTTTTCCACTGTAAAATAGAGCTTATTTTGTTTGTATCCTTGAAAGAATTACTGTAATAATAATAATAATAATGATGATGATCTAATACAGCCTTGTAGTTCAACAACACTGAATACTACTGAGTCCCTAAGAGAATCATATTGAGAAACAACACTGAATTCATCAGAAAGGAGATTAATCACACAGCCCTTCCAGTGTGCAGGCTCATAAGTGAGTGGGGGGTAAAAGCCAGATAGCCACGACTTAAAAGAAGCTGCAGAACATAAAACTCCTCAATGTACACAGAAAAAAGAAAGAAGAGAAAGATGTGGTATCTGGAGGGGGCAGCAGAGTCAAGTGAAAGTTCTGAAGTGAAACAGTAAGGAAGTCAGTGGTGTGGGAGAGTTTAGGGGTTCCCCAAGTCTAAGAAGCAGAGGCTGAGAAGCTGCAGACAATTGCATGACTGGTGTAAGTAACAGCACTCTATCATTAGTTGAACACGGTTGGCTTGGGATTTAACAAGTCTGGATTAACTAAGTACTATTTGAATTTTCAGGCTCAGAATTTCTCTCCAAGAACTACATTGTTAAGAACATGCTTGATAGTAGGAAGAGAGCCTTGAAAAGTGTCAGGAAATGGCTAACATGTCAGGTTGCCGGCAGTTAACATCTGCATTGTCTTTGTGTTTTGATCATCCGTGAAGTCTGAGAAATAGCTGGAATTTGGGTAAAAATAATTGACTATATTTGACCTCTGTGTTGACCTCTGTATTGACATCTGGCCGGCATACACACATGCACAAGTACATATGTGCATACATGCACGTAACGTACACACATGTGAACATGCAGATTCAGAGGATTCGGCTCCACACACAAACAGACCATTCTGAGTTGATTATTGGTGCTCTCAGGCTTGGGGGCCCGCACCTGCAATCTCAGCGCCTTAAAGATGCTGCGACAGAAAGACCATGAGACACTGTGTATGTTTGTATATATGTGTATGTTTCTGTGTTTGTGTATGTGTGGTGTGTTTGTGTGTATGTATTTGTGTGTGTTCATGTCTGTGTGTGTGAATGTGTGTTTAGGGAGTTTAGGTAGATGACATTGTAGATCTTAACAGAGATATGGTATTATTTGTATATTATAAAATTCGTTCTGCATTTTGTCATATTGCTTATTATTACACTAAAAAAAATTCCAAATCAATGGTCGCCCATTTGGCAAATAATTTTATCTTGATTTTGATGAAAGCAAATTCAAGAATTCTTTTACCTCCTAAATTTTTTGTTTGTTTGTTTTTCAAACAAGGAATGAGTGAAATTATACTTCAACAGTTATCCAGTCAGTTACTAATGGGAATCAGATCTGAAGCAGGTACATAATGAGTACCTACCATGCCTTCACCTACAGCAACGAAGCAGTAAAATCTGGGCATCTAGAAAATTCATTTCTGTGAAACAGTCATATGCTTTTTGACACTGTGTAAGTGGAGGGTCCTTACTATTTCTTATCTTTATCCCTGACCCACACATCTACTTGCATAATTTCTGTGTTTGTGAATAAGGAGAATTGTGCACCAGAGGTCCTTGTGGAATAAGGGGATTCACTATCACACATATAATAAACACATTGATTAATTAACATTTTACTTTATTTTTTAGAGTTCTGTTTGTGTGTGTGTTTGTTCACATGCATTTGGGTATTGGGGAAGAGCAGGAATGGGTGTTAGACCCTCTGGAGCTGGAGTTACAGATTGTTGTGAGCCACTGGAGGTGAGTGCTGGGAAGAGAGCTCAGGTTTTCTGAAAGAGCAACAGTCACTCTTAACCAGCTCTTAACCACTCTTAACCATCTGCCCAGCCCCAGAGGATTCTAGTTTAACTGTGTGTATTTCAGAAACGTATAACTTATGTATTAATATATATATATTACACTGTAAAATACTAATTAATAAAGCAACATTTTTCTTTAACCTCACTAGCTTCCAAAGTAATTGACATACAGAGACTATTTATTATGAAGCTGTAGGCACTATGCTGGGAAGATTCTGAGCTATTCTATTCCTAGTCTCCTTTAAAATCCACATAAAAGGCAATCCCTTGTCAATCTGGAGACTCCTAGGTGGCTTCTGTCTGGGAAGCCACCTCAGATATCAGTCTGTCCTCATGACCACATGCTCATCATCCTGCCCCATGGTGATTCCCCTCCTACTCCATCTTCTGTTGCTTCTGCTCCCTTTCCCCCTGCCTCATGGCCTCCCAATTCCAAACTGAGAACCTAAACTCCGCCTACCTCTCTTTTGCCCAGGCACAGCCGTCAGCATCTTTATTAACCCATGGCATAGTGGTAACCAGAGCTAAGGGCACTGAACTCAGCATCTGAAAACACCGCAGGAGACCTTCCTCCAACCTTTCACACACAAAATCATGTCTGAACTTTGAAAAAAACCAACCTGGAAAAGCTTCAGATTTAGAGGAAGCGATAGATAAACTCATGGTCAAGAATGTCACAGTTGTAGAAAATCAAGTGAAATAGAGGTGTGATGTCTCAGTGCCTAAGTCTTAACTCTAGCACAGGAAAGGTCAGAACACTCAAGAAACGGTGATTGCATGGCCAGGAATCATGAAGCTTCCATGTTTCTGAAGAAAACCTGAGACCAGGGAGAAAGTTACTAGCTAGTATCAAAAAGGAAAATAATGTCCTGTGAGAAGCTTCAAACTATGACATTTTATACCAGTCTTGTAGGACTCACTGTGGTTCAGAAACCACAAAAATGAACCTTGAAAACTTTCTGTACAGGTTAGAGTAGGTTCTGTCTCCATACAAACTGACGAGATAAAATAAACTAAGGTGAAGTTCAATTTCAAAAGGTGAGAAAGAACTTAAAAAAAAAAAAAACATTAGATGAAAACTAAGAAAAACATCTTCATTTTGGCGAAGACAGAATTCCTTAAACACACAAGAAGATGCCTGGTATTTACTCCTATCAAAATGTAATCTTCTACATAAAAAACAGCACCATAAGCAAAACTTAGTAGTGGTCCTTATGCTTTGAAGGTATTTAGAAAGGCTATAATTGTCATGCAGGAGAGAAAAAAAATCAAAGATTGGAAAGAAGAAAGTAGGGGTTGGAGAGGAAAAACTAAAGCTGCTGAAGAGAAAGTCGTGGGAGTCCAATAGAAGTCACTTAAGATAGGAAAGTCTGAATGGCCAACAAGGAAATCAATGATGAAAAATCTCACTAAAACTCAGGGGATGCTGGATGAAGCTATGCTGAGATAATTTCTCACCGGTCATATTGCCGAATAAGAGCATCAAGCTGCATTTCCCTTTGTGAAGGTGTGTAGAAACAGCAGCACGCAAGCTCCGCTGCAAGATGTGTATGGTTGTAACCACTGCATTGGCCATATCTACTGACAGTGAGCACATGGCCTGCATGATTCAGCAAGTAGATGTCCTCACAGGTCCACAACAGCACATTCTCAGGTATGCCACACGCAACGGAGAAACAAAATTGAGCATCAACTGGAAAGTGAGTAAAAGACTCAGGGCATGGGCAACACTTTTAATCTGAGTGCGGTGTGAGTGTGTTTCTCTGTGTGTGCATGTGTATCAAAATATCATTTCCATACATTCGTTAATACACATACGTACACACATATATCTATGAAATTAAAAAAAGTATTTTCAGACAACTTACTGCCTGATACATACATAAGCACATAAAATAATAGCAATATAAATTTTCTTTTTAGTTGTTTGTTGTTGAAACTGTTTTAATATGTGACCCAGGGTTGCATTGAACCGTGATCCTCCTGTTTCAGCCTCTTGAGTTCTGAGATCACAGTCATGAGCTGCCATGATATATGGCTTATGCGTGTGTGTGTTTGTGTGTGTGTACATATACATTTGTGTGTGTAATTTAAATACAAAACAATATAATATATTATTAGTATAGTTGGACACATATGTGCAGAATAAACTGACTGATGGTATCGTGCTGCTCTGTGGTATCACTAGGTTGGCACTGTCTATGGCCAGGAAAAAAGCATGTGACAAGGGTGGAAGAGGATCAAAGGGGATGTGCATTTGTCATCTACTGTTCTTAGGAAACAGTGTATGGTGTACAGTGTATGGTGTTAATGTCCATTACTCTCTTCATGCATCTTTGTCTCAAATCTGAGTTTAAAAGTAAGGCTGAGGATCTGGCTTGCTTCCATGTATGTGGACCTATCTGCATTGCCCACGTGGCACGCTGGGGTTGGCTACCCAGAGGCTATTTAAGCTGTGGGCTGGTTTTCCCCAGGGTCCGATGATTGTTCAAGGTTCCTGAATAAACTACATTGAAAAAAAAAAGTACAAAACATAATATTTTTGCAGTTCTTTGGTATTTTCATATTCACTTTTGCATATACTTCCTTCTTGAAGTATCGAAAACCCTGAGAGTGAATGAGCTGTTACTTTATGATAATCTGAGGCCAATAGTCTAACAGAGGCATTAGAATCCAAAGAAGGAGGCCTGAAAAAAAAAAAAAGCAAGGTATATAAAAAATGGTAATTTACCTGCCCCTTTCAGGAGGCAGTCAAAGACAGTGTGAGGGTCCTGCTGTGTTGCTGGTTAACCATGCAGCTCCAGCCCTTTCTGGAGGGTTGCCTAAGAATGCAGAGGCAGAGGAGCAGCCAAGGTCTTCTGGTGACAAAGGCTGAGCATAAGGTAGGGGGCAGAAGTGACTTCTCCTGGGGCTAGCTGAGATCAGCAAAGCAAAGCAAAACAAACAAAAGCCTGAAAAGCAGAGGGCAGAAGAAATGCTTCCCACTGAGGGCTCCCAAGGCTGCCTAGGACTTTTATTTAGCTCAGGCCCGCCTCTGCTCTCTCAGCTCTCCTTCTGCCCTCACCTCTGCCTTCCCCTGTATGCCCACTCCCCAAGTCACAGCATCAAGGGTAATCACTTGCGGGACTGAGTTCATATTTTGATGTTGGAACTTTCTGAGATTTTTATGCAAATTACCAAAACTGCCTCGCCAACACAATATGAACACACAGCAAAACTTGTTTATATGCATTATATCTAAACTCATCATGTTACAGTGAGTGCACTGTGTTCATGTGTGTGTAAAAGTCATAGGAAATACATTGGTTTGTACTTTTACTGTGCCTATTCTGATCTATATGGAAAATGTCGAGTAAAAGTGAGGGATTGTCCTTCTATCTGTAACATGCAGTACTGGGTTGAGCTGCATCTTTTTTTTTTTTTAATTTATTTATTTATTTATTTTTCCAATGTGAAATGACACTGAGATGGGATTCATCACTTAGATGCAAGGAAGCTACCTTAAAGGCCAATAACAGTATGTACCCAAGGCAGACAGAAAGCATTTCTATTTAGAGACTTCTTTTTGTGTTTGTTTGTTTGTTTTTTCATTTGTGAAGATAGATTCAAGTAAGTTTTCTTCTGCATTGTAGTTATTGAAGAAAAAAAAAGTAATGCAACTGGATACAAACAAAACTGCTTAAAACACGTGTAACCCACCCAACCGCACAGAAATTAATTCTAAATAAATCTATCTTACTTCATTTTTGTGGCTTATAACCAAAGGGCTGACATGAGGCCAGATTCAAATCTACTGTGAAATTTGTGTTACCAGATGATTTGGGTACCTCTTCTTCTATCTCATTATCACTCTGGTTCTGAGAGACTCTTATAATGTTGCTTATGACATTCAAATTCGCCAGCTGAAATGGACAAAGAGGGCTCTCTGAGCAGAGCTTGCAACTGGAGGCTCTTTCGCTTACCCAGATGTCACTCTGCCATGCTGATTCTTAGTTATATGTCTCTAGGACATTTATCCTACAGTTCCTCTGTCGCCATCATGATATCTAAAGCTTCTCTGCCTTCTAACTGTACTGGAAGCAATTGCTCTGCCATCAGGCTGCCTCCTGACCTTCAAAGCTCATGGATGAGGCTATAAAGGAAGCACAGTGTGTTAGGCAGCTGCCTTTAAAAATACAATAGTGCTTTCTGTTTCCCGAAGAAGACTCATAGAGGCTTATAGTGTAGGGTTATAAGCCTGCTGCTTGGCTCAAACTACAAACACACACTACCACTGCAACCTTAATTTATGACACTGAGAATAAATGAACGTGACTTATTAATATACTCACCTGAAAGAACATTTAATTACTTCAGTGTGTGACTTGTTAATAAATAACTTTACCTTAATGAACACACTAAGTTCCTTTGATAGTGTGTATTTTAAAATACTAGGGTAAAACAATCACAATACAATTTATTTAGAACTGCCTGGAATAATATGTAATAACTTATAAAATGTCCTTCACTTTGTCGAAGCTATCATTTTATTATTTATAAAGGTAGGCTTGGCTCGAAGCCACAATCAAATACTCAGTTCAGCTTAGAATCCTTCTTAAAGTAGAATATTGTTCTCGGTCTCTCTCTCTTAACAAATAATTAGTATGGCTTAGTAGTGATGTCAACTCAAGATCTATCAGCCATACTTTGGCCCGTTCCATTTTGACCCATTCAGTTTTAGGGACATCAGGTGTTGGGCTGAAATTTGAATTAAGATTCCTATGATCTTAATATCTGTGTTTTCACTGTTACTTGAATGATTGAGAAGGGGAAGCAAAGATTCCTCAGCTAGGTAGAGGCTGGTTCCTGTAAAATCTTGGTGACTTCCAACAACCTACTGTGTGAAGAGACGAGAGATGCGGCCAGCATGTCTTCGAGCCATTACTATAGGTTCAGTTCTTAGGGAAAGGTAGAACAAGAAAAAGCCATAAACACCATGGAAGGATTCAGAAGCAGTCTCAGGAGCAGAATAGAGCCAATGCAGTTTTAAGCAGATATGACACATGGAAATATTTGCACATTAAACATCAACAGTCACAAAAAGTTGGGTTGTTTTGTTGGGATGGTGTTATTAGAATTATCAGAATCTCACCGAGAAGAGTGAGCCATAGAATGGTTTGTAAGTAGGACTCGATTAATGTCCAGAAGGTAAGATGAAGAGTGGTTGGAGACCAGCCATCTAGCAGAAATGTAAGAGAAATAATGAGGTATTAATCATACCCAGACTCCTATCTTGAGGGTAAAAAAAGCGCAAATGACCATGGAGGAAGGGATTTAATAGAAGCTATTCATTTGGACAGTTCTGGCATGGGGAGTAATTGTTTCAGTTTAAGAAACTGTCCTATAAAGGAACAGGTGAACCTCTACAGGAGGGTTGGGTATGTGGTTGGACCTTAGGAAAATGTGGGATGTGATTTTACATATAAAGACATAAATGGAAATAAGATTGAGGAAAGAGTGGAATAAGCTCAAATGTGGTTATTGGGAGATTTTCACAGTGAAGCCCAGAGACTATCACGTAAATCAGACTAGAAAAGTCAGAAAACGGAGGACTCTGTTGTCAACCAAATAGTCAGGTTTTTATTTTTTGTTTTTTTGTTTTTGTTTTTGACAAATAGAACTAGTATGATCTATTATGGAAAAGAAATGTCCATGAATTTGTACAATCCCATCTTATTTGTGAATATACTCGTATAAGTAAATTATGATATACAGAAAACCTGATGCACTTATGTAGAGTATATAATGTGTAGCTACACAAATAGTTGTATATGACAAAATGATTTATATAGACATTATATTTGTTATATATATTATACACACATGCATATATATGTGCTTGTGGAGAAAAATATAGTTCCCACTGTATTTATAATCTATCTCTCATGTGCACACTATCATGCATAGATTCAATAATAATAGATTATTGTTATTATTGTTTTATCATTATATTATTATTATTATTATTATTATTATGTTGAAAAGAGACTTTAATGTCCAGTGTAAATGGCATATGTGTGAATACAAATAAATGAAAAAATGTCATTAACCAGAATATACATTTATCTGGTAAGAATTAAAAGAAAGTGAATTTGTTCATTGATGCCAATAATAAGTTACTCCTGATTTATTCAAAGATTTAAAATGGTTCACTGTATGAAATAAAAGAAATAATGGAATGAATTAAGAAAAGAAAGTAAGTTTAAATAAATAATTTGTCAAAGGGGAATCATATAAAAGAAGGGGGAGTTAGTATGACCTGGAAAGGACAGGAGCTCCACAAGGACCAAATATATCAGGGCACAGGGGTCTTTTATGAGACTGTTTCTCCATCAAGGACCATGTATGGAGATAACCTAGAACCCCTGCTTGGATGTGGCCCGTGGCAGCTCAGTATCCAAGTGGGTTCCCGAGTAAGGGGAACAGGGACTATTTCTGACATGAACTTAATGTTGGTTCTTTAACTCCCCCCCCCTCCAGGGAGGAGCAGCCTTGCTAGGCCACAGAGGAGGACATTGCAGCCAGTCCTGAAGATTCCTGATAAGCTAGAGTCAGATGGAAGGGGAGGAGGACCTCCCCATCAGTGGACTTGGAAAGGGGCAAGGAGGAGATGAGGGAGGGAAGGTGGGATTGGGAGGGAATGAGAGAGGGGGCTATGGCTGGGATACAAAGTAAATAACCTGTGATTAATATAAAAATAAAAATTATTAAAAATAATAAAATAAACAATGATAATAAATTTTAGTTGAACAACAACAAAAATACATGTTCTGTCCTTGGTACTGCATGCCTGGAATCCTAGCACTCACTGAGTTTTAGGCAGGAGGACCAAGGGTTTGAAGATAGCCTGGGTCACATAATGATATCCTTTATTAAACAAGTAAGCAACAGTAATTGAGTAAAGAGAATACATACTGTAAAGTCTGAAAATTTCCATGATAGGCTTTTGGCTTATAGCTTTCTAGCTGATAGACAAACATGAGGACATAGTCATTTATATTATCCTGTTACCTCCAAAGAAAAGGGAAAGGGTTTCACTTGTTGAAATGAAATCAAGGTTTTCCTCAGGAGAGAGAGAGAATGTTGCACATCCTCAGCTATAGGCTGTTTGTCCGTGCATTAAACGGACCTCACAGGCTCTTTCTTACAGTGACCATTAACATGGGCTGATGATGACATAATGCCAAACCACATTCAATAAAAGCATTTTACAAGAGACCATTTACAAGAGACCACATATGGTCCAGATATGTGGCTTTCTGATTGTCAAGTTTACTCCAAGGATAGATTTCCTTTGGAATTCTATAGGATATCTAAAGAAGCACATGGACTGTATTTCCTTCAGTCAGTTCTTTGTAGATTTATGATCCACAAAAAAGTATTTGGTTAAGAGTAAGCTGTACTGATTTCAATGTCCTAAGCTTTGGCAGTCACTTAGAACACAGTTATTTCGGTTTACTGGTTAAATTATGGATGTTCAGAACTTTCTTTCAAACAGATATAAAGGAACTACAAAATATAGAATCTGAGGTATTTTCTTTGTTTTGGGGGGTGAGTATGTATGGTGCCAGTTTGTAATCATGGCATTTTAGAGACCGAGGCGGGAAGATCTTGAGTTCATGTCCAAACCAGTCTTCATACAAGTATTCCCCCAAACAAACAAGTAAAAATAAAACATGTATGTACAGTGACTGGTAGATGGCTTAGTTCGTCTGATGTTTGTAGCCCAGTGTGGGGACCTGAGTTCAGATCTCCAGCACACAAGTAAACAGCTGAGGGCAACCGGACACATCTATAATTTTAGCACTGGACACAAGGAGCATCCCTGAGGCTGGCCAAATTGGTGAACTCTAGGTTCACTGAGAGGCTTTGTTTCAAAAATTGAGGTGGAAAACAATTGAGGAAGAAAATGGGTGCAATAAACTCCCACAGAGGTACACACAAAGATATTAAACCTATTCGTAATATATCTACAAAACCAGAAAACAGAAACACAGTTATGTGACACCGAGGCCATTTGTATCATTGTCTACTCTCCCTGCACTCAGAGAAGTATTTTCTTCTACCAAAATTACAGCTATGCGTTTATGCAATCATTCTGGCTTTCTCTCCCTATCACTGATCGTCTCCCTCTCATGGTCTGTCTGAATCTGCCTTCTGTTGATAACCCTTTAGCTGGAATCATACACTGTACAAAGATGAAATGTCAAGCATCCGCATGCCACTTTTGCTCGGAAGCCTTGACAGTTTCTTGTGTTGTTTTAGAATGTGTGCTACAGAAGGGTTCCCTAAGAGAATAACATCAGCTTGTCAGACTTCTGATGGCAAGAGCTTCTGCACAGAGGCAGCTATGACAGTACCATTCCCCCTGTGTCTGAAGACTGGGGAATCCGTGCTTGGAGCTCTAAACATAGCCGATACCCATGGTGAGGGAGATCATAGGCCTAGGTAAAAACTGAATGCTGTTATTCAGCTAAACTGACATGGTAGCAAGCTTTTAATACTGAAGATATATATATATATATATATATATATATATATATAGAGAGAGAGAGAGAGAGAGAGAGAGAGATCTATCTATCTCCTTTTTTAACCTTAATCAGAGAAATATCTCTCTTTTTCCAATGAACAACAGTGAATGCACAGAGACTCATGGCTGCCTGAGGTGCAGAGAATATGTGATGGATGAGTGCTCATCCCTAAACAAGATAATATACCAATCCCTCTAAGGCTCAGGGAGCACTGCAGGAGAGGAAGTAAAAATACTATCAAAGATGGAAGAGGAGGAGAAACACTGAAAACTTTCCTCTGGTCAGGATGCAGCCATTGCAATTGTGAACTCACAGCAGCTGCGGATGCCTGAGTGGGTCTACTCAAGAATAGTCCTGACAATGGCTAGGCTAATTTTTTTTTTCTCTACAACTCTTTGCTACTTATATATTCAGGGAGAACAATCGTTGGCTTTCGCTGAGTATCACTTGTGACCCCAGTATGTTCCAGTGGACAGCTACGATCCAATGGCTACACAGATGGCCCTGGTTAAATTACAAGGATCATTTGAGTTTTTTGATCTTAGCCATTCTGATGGGCGTAAAGAGGAATCTCAGGGTTGTTTTGATTTTCACTTCCCTGATGACTAAGGACATTGAGCATTTCTTTAAGTGTTTCTCTGCCATTCAATATTCCTCTAGTGAAACTTCCCTGTTTAGATTTGTATCCCGTCTTTTAATTGAATTACTTGGTTTGTTGGTGTTTAACTTCTTGAGTTCTTTATATATTATGGATATTAGCCCTCTGTCAGATATAGGGTTGGTGAAGATCCTTTCTCAGTCTGTAGGCTGTCGTTTTGTTCTGATGACAGAGTCCTTTGTTTCACAGAAGCTTTTCAGTTTCATGAGGTCCCATTTATTGATTGTTGATCTTAGAGCCTGTGCTGTTGGTGTTCTGTTCGGGAAGTTGTCTCCTGTGCCAATGAGTTCTAGGCTCTTCCCCACTTTTTCTTCTAACAGGTTTAATGTGTCTGGTTTTATGTTGAGGTCTTTGATCCACTTGGACTTTAATTTTGTGCAGGGTGATAAATATGGATCTATTTGCAGTTTTCTACATGTGACAACACATTCTGGAGAGGATGAGGAGAAAGGGGAGTCTTCCTCCTTTGCTGGTGGGAATGTAAAAGTGTACAACCACTTTGGAAATCAATCTGGTGCTTTCTCAGACAATTAGGAATAGTGCTACCTAAAGATCCAGTTATACCACTTCTAAGCATATATCCAAAATATACTCTAGTATACAACAAGGACATTTGCTCAACCATGTTCATAGCTGTTTTATTCACAATAGCCAGAATGTGGAACCAACACAGATATCTCTTAATTGGGGAACTGAGGTACATTTACACAATTGGACACTACTCAGCAACTGAAAACAAGGAAATCCTGAAATTTGCAAGCAAAAGATAGGAACTAAAAAAGATCATCCTGAGTGAGGTATCCCAGAAGCAGAAAGACACACATGGTACATTCTCACTTATTAGTGGGTATTAGACATATAATATAGGATAATCATGCTAAAATCTAATCATCTACAGAAGCTAAGCAAGAAGAAGGACTGTGGGTAAGATGCTCAATCCTCGTTCAGAAAGGCAAAGGGTAATGACACTGGAAGAGGGATAAAACAGGAAACAGGACAGGAGCCTACCACAGAGGGCCTCTGAAAGACTCTAGCCAGCAGCACGTATCAAAGCAGATGCTGAGCCTCATAGTCAAACTTTGGGCAGAGTGCAAAGAATTTTATGAAAAAAGGGGGAGATAAAAAGACCCAGAGGGGACAAGAGCTCCACAAGGAGAGCAACAGAACTAAAAAATCTGGGCCCAGAGGTCCTTTCTAAGACTGATACTCCAACCAAGGACCATTCATGGAGACAACCTAGAACCCCTGCAGAGATGTAGTCCATGGGAGCTCAGGCTCCAAGTGGGTTCCCTACCAAAGGGAACAGTGACTATATCTGACATGAATTCAGTGGCTGGCTCTTTGATCACCTTCCCCTGAAGGGGCTGAGAGCAGCCTTACCAGGCCACAGAAAAAGACAATCTTTTGTTTCTTTGTTTTTGTTTTATTTTATTTATTTATTTATTTGTAATTCTTTGTTAATTACATTTTATTCACTTTGTATCCTCCCTGTGGCTCCCTCCCTCCTCCCATCCCAATCCCTCCTTTCCTCCACCTTTTGCATGCATGCCCCTCCCCAAGTCCACTGATAGAGGAGGTCTTCTTTTCCTTCCTTCTGATCCTAGTCAATTAGGTCTCATCAGTACTGTCTGCATTGTCTTCTTCTGTGGCCTGGTAATGCTGCTTCCCCCTCAGGCGGAGGTAATTAAAGAACAGGCCAATCAGTTCATGTTAGAGACAGTCCTGTTCCTATTACAATGGAACCCACTTGGATACTGAACTGCCATAGGCTACATCTGTGCAGGGATCTTAGGTTATCTCCATGCATAGTCCTTGTTTGGAGTATCAATCTCAAGAAAGACCCCTGTGCTCAGAATTTTTGGTTCTTTTGCTCTCTTTGTGGAGTTCCTGGAAGACAGTCTTGATGAGACTTGATAGGATAGGGTCAAATAGAAGGGGAGGAGGACCTCCCTTATCAGTGGACTGAGGGAGGAGCATGGAAGGAGAAGAGGGAGAGAGGGTGGGGTTGGGAGGGGAAGAGTTAGGGCCTACAGCTGGGATACAAAGTGAATAAACTGTAATAAACAAAAAAAAAAATAAAAAAAAAATAAATGGATCACAAAATAAAACCAAAAGTCATGTCTCTATGAAAGAAATTGATAGAGATGAGAAGGGATAAAATCAAGATAGGAGTGAGATGAGAGTAAATTTAGAGGAAGGAAATAATCAGAATACATTATAACATGTTTGATTTTTTTAAGTGACAAAACAAAAAAGAAAATTAGCAAAACTTGTTGATAGTGACAGAAAGGAGTTCTATCAGTTCTGGAGAGACCTAGAATTTTACAATACACTGTGAGTTCTCAATGTTTTGCTAACGAATGTACTTCTGTGATTCCAATATATAATTCTCCTTAAGGTAGTATAAAATTAGTCTACAAGAAGGCATGGTTCAATGTGAAGCAAAGATGACTTTAGAAAGGAAGTCATCTCTCTCCTTAACTTGGTTACTTTGTAAAGATAAAAGCTTTCTATGGTTGAAATGATGGGAAAGACATCTAGATGACAAGCTGCAAAGTATAATGTATAGTAAATCCTTGGGAGAGATTAAAGTTTGCTTGATAATTCTAATACTTCAATTGCAGATTTTATTGACTTTATATTGTATTGACACAACTTACTGAAAAGTGATGTGTTTCAGACTAACAGAACACTCATTCTGTCCCAAATCAGTTTCTGTGTTCTCAGTATTATGATGTTCGTTTCCCAAGCCCTACAAGTCTGATGATACATATGTACAGATGCATGTGTGTAAAATATTATGGTGATTCTTCTGGTATGTTGACATTACAAGGTACTTACGGGAGCAACTTTTTGTCTCCTGTTTTTACACAGAGGTCCCAAGTCATTATTGTGCTTAAGTGTTATGCCAAATTGTCCTGAAACTCGAGTGTTAAGTATATCCAAAGAGAAAGTATGAACTTACAAAACTTGCTTTTTCAAGCGATTAAGTATCAAGGAATCAGATTCCAAGAAAGTATCTTGCTAAGGAAGAAAAGGAAGTAAAGAAACTCCAACGGAAATCTCTTTGCATTATTCACACCTATTACTTTTACAGAATAATAGGGTTTGTCATAACATTTTCACACAGGTAGACAATATTCTTCAATAAGCCTATTACTTTAGAATACACTCTAGTACAGTTTATCTAGGGGTCCCCACATGATTCAAAAGTAAAAAGGGAACTGCTGAAATACATAAAAATGCTATAAACACATCATGAAAGACACAGAATCTAGCTTCTATTTCCCTCCTCAGAAAATTCTACCCCACCTCTTGTCTACTTAGCTTGTTATTACAAAGCTAGGGACACTTGTACCACTGTGGTCTCAGACTCTTTCCTAGGTCCCCAGTGGAAATGCTGAACAAGTTTATTTTTTTAATTTCCCATTATTATTTTTATTTACGAATTATGTGTGTATGAGTATAGATGTATGTATGAGAATGGAAACTGCTGTGGGTGCTTGGAACTGAACACAGGTCTTCTGAAAGAACAGTACCTCTTCTTAACCGATAAACCATCTCTCCGGCACTGGAATATATTTTACATTATATATGTGTATATATGTATATGTAAATTTTACACATAAAATAAAACTTACATATATATATATGTAAAATACAAGTTAATTTACAATTGACATGCAGCGGGAGAAATGGAAGTCTAAGAAGGTTTAGGTGGACAGAGGATCACTGAGCCGGAGCCCAGAGTGGAGCGGGAGCTCAGGCGTCACTCCGTCCTCACACTGCACACCCCACCTCCCATCTTCCTGTGTGCTGTGTGTCTGCATGTGGGTTTCAGACACAAGCAGAAATGGGGTCATTTGTGAAGAGGTTAAAGGAACTGCAAAACAGGGAATGGAGGCAAGGGGGAATAATGGGTGGGCAACCATGAGCAAAGTACAATGACATTTAATATTAATGAAAAAGGAATAAAATCTATTATTTTGCATGTTAACTAAAAGTAATACTGAAAAGGAATTATTTTGAATCAAAATACAATAAAATTTCCATAGATTTTTAGTATTCCCAAAGACTTTCACCTCAAACTTGTTCATAAGCTGCACAATCCTCTTGCTCCTGGTTGGCAAAGCTCAGTGCTATGGCTCAGTCAGTCCTGACACAGGAAGCAAGTCTCCTATGCCATTTCCACACTTGGTTTCTGTAGACTTGAGTTCCTCTTGTATACTCATCCAGAAGCATGCTGAATATATGTGAAGTGGAAAAGGAGAAGGAGGATGTGTGGAAAGAGGAAGGAGGCCTGTTACAGGAGACAAGAGCGGGCACCAGCTAGACCATGAGCAACACACATGAGATACCTAATGAAATGGATCGTTTCCCACGCTCAGCCCGCTCTGAAAGATGATTTCAAAAGAAGACTTTTGATTTTGCTGTGTCTTCAGCCAACAAATGTAGCTCGCAGGTTTCAACATGTCTAGATACTAAAAGGAATCATTGTCATTAAGATTAGCCCTAGTTTAGTTTTCTTTGTAACATTTAAAAATTATAATTTATTTCTATGGGAATATACACAGAATATTAGATACACTCAAAATTCGTTCTTTGGGTCAACTCCCAAGTTTAATTTTCAAATTAAAATTGGATATATTTTACAATGAAAATGTTATGCTTTAGTGAGTTTCGATAAACATCTAAAAATAAGATATACAAAAATTATAAGAAAGACATGAAATAGGAGAATATTTTATTTTTTAAATTAAAAAGAGCAAAGAAAATTTTCCTTGTTCATTTTCTCACACAAGGACTACCAGATTTATTGAAAATATAATTAATTTAAAACCGAATGAACCTATTTGAATCATAAAACTATGACCTTTTACCTTTATTTTCATGCTAGCTTACTAAATCAGTTAAAATTTTAAAACAAAATTTTCTGGTTAAAATAAAATGAAATAAAATAAAATGAAACCAAGGCATGTAAGCTTTGAAAACATTTAGTTTTCATTAGCTTATTCTATAAAAATATCAGTGTTAAGGTACAATAAAATGTGTCCAAATTTTCTTTATCAAACTGCTGGTGAGGCATGTTTTCAAGTGAGTAAATAAGTGTTCTCTAGTACAAATAAATAAATAAATAAATAAATAAATAAATAAATAAAATGTGTAGATAGCTTTGCTACAGAATAACTCATTATCTTTTTTCATTAATTTCAGTAAGAAAATAAATGCTCCAAACAGTCTTAAAGGGCTTCGAAGATATTTTAAAACCAACTAACATCAAGAAATAATAATAATAGTAATAAAACCTTGCTGTTGATATTATCCATTTCCGCTACTGAAAAACAAAAACACCGAATTAAATTCAGCACATTGCAAATTGCTTCTGCCTCTTCCCTTTTAGGATAGTTGTTGAAAGTGAAATAACCAGTCAGCCTTCTCTTAGGTGAGACTGTTTCGGCTCAGAAACAAAGAAAGCTCGCTCTCGATGAGATAGGTTCATTTCATATTTGTGTAATACCCTGGAAGAAACTAGGTTTCAATAAAGTCCATTTTTGTCACTGCATGTAGCAATGAATATCACACCCAGCAGGGCACAGTGGCACCTGGCAGTCCAGACCCCAGTGTACCACAAACCATCTGGGGGTAATTACAACAAGGTATTCTTTAAGGACCAGATGGGACCAAGGAACAGAAGCGCCTACCCCTCCCCGCCATTCACAACATAATTCCTTTCAATGATATACTTAATCCTCCCACCAGCCATGCTTTTCAGCTTGCTGTTGTCACTGTTCCTTTATGTCAATTCAGCAGCAAGGCAGAGAAAAAGAGGGGGAGTGAGAGCACAAGAAAAAAAAAAAAGGGAGGGGAGATGGCGAGGGAGCCACCAGTGCCGCTAGGGACCAAAAAGAAATTATTCATCCCTAAATTGTTTCCACCACAGCAAGTACAGTAACAATTTTTTTTTAAAGGGGGGTGAAATTATCCTAAAGAAGGCCAGTGACAGCCCGGTGTGGCACCAGCTGAGGTTTACTCAGCCACCTGTTAGCTAGAAAGCTCTCTGCACTCGCTTAGGATGCATTTAACCAGTTTAAAGGGTCTTTATTGACAGGCGGGCCACCTCCATTCAGCAGCCGGAGCCATAGGCCTGCTTTGTGGTCATATGTGGCACACAAGCCTTAATTCAATTACGCTGTAAGCCTATCCAATCTGCACCACTGCCCTTTCACTTTTGTGCCATTTGTCTTCTATGCTTTAAAGAATTTTATTTTAAAGAGGGAAAGGCACCCTACAACCCAGTTGTCTTTATTTCTCATTTAAGGTTGCTGCCGCAGGTGCGCCTGCGCCCGTACCTTTCAGCGCGTGAGAGGCGTTCTTCTTCGAGTGATGTTTCAGACGCAAGCGTCGCTTATTGTTTGGTAACAATGCTTTCCTCACATCCTGATTTAAAAAAAAAAATTTATTAATTAGTTGCTGTATGTTTAAAATCTCCACAAAACCGAGTCTCCGCATTTGCATGTTAAAAATGGAAAGAAAGGAATACAAAAGGAGAAACAGATGAAAATGACAGCCATTAGCTTTGCTCTCCCGTCTTTTTTATTTAAAAAAGAAAAAAAAATGTATTTTGTAGAAAAATGCTACTTTTTTTTGTTTTTCTTACATGACTGGCACAGTAAATAAATGAACGAGGCTCATTCACTGCTGCCTGAAAACGTTGAATTTCCATTGAGTTATTACATATTATTGAATCTGATCATACCGTTTAAATCCTTGGAGTTTCCAAATTTCCATTGCATTAGAGCATGGCATATTACTGTCAGCTGCTTGGCATTTTTCTAGTACTCTATATGGACAGTCAACATATGAAGATGGGTTTCTCAGAGTCAGTGATGGGTTCATTTTCAGCGTCACATTTTTGTCAAGTTGAGAATTCACCTCTCTTAAGTGTCTCATAGGCAATATTGTAACCACCCATAACCTTCCCCTTGTGGCCAAAATATGTATCAGTGGTATGGGCCATTCCATACCAACATGTCCACAAATTATCAAATGACTTGCCAAGATAATAAAAGGAATTTCAAAAGAAAGGAGAGGCAAATCTTTTGTAGGATATGCTTATTTTCTACCCAAGTCAAGACATTGCAAGGAGGCTCGGGAGCTAACCAGGATTGTTTTGCCAATGTTAATTTTCAGTCAACAATTTCAGTGTGTTATTATGTAAAACTCACTTTCCGCTCTAAATAATTGCCTCAAGTCCACAAAAACACTGTAGAAACAATGGCATTTCAATTCAGGGGGAAAAGGAAGATTTATGTATGATTTTCAAGGCAAGTTGCATTGGGGGGGGGTTTATTTATTTATTATATTACAGTTTCTTTACTTTGTATCCCAGCTGTAGCCCTCTACTTCAATCCTTCCCAATCCCATGCAAGTAGGATTTTAATATATCTCTCCACATTCATGTAAATTACATTCATGTAAATTGTCAATGAAATTATGTTCATTTCCTTTATATTTTCTGTAAAGTAGGTTTTTATTGTAAATAAGGGGAAAAAACAAAAACCTGAGGATCAGGAGTAGAAGCCAAGTGGCTTGCCTGGGTGCTTGAAATCTTTCCAATTTCTAGTTACGATGTTTCCAGTTACTTCTCTATGATTATTTCATACTCTATAATTTGTACAATTTAATATGCATGCATATCCATATTATAAAACCTTATCAATATTCTGTGAAATCGGAACAGCAACTAAATTTCTAAAAATCCCTAATCATATTAAATAGTGAGAAAAAAAGAACCCAGCCTTGTTCCATTAAAAAATGCTAAGTTATAAGTATGTATGAGTTTAGTGACTTATAACCTCCTTTAGAGACTTAAAAGAAATTAGTCAATGGAAATTGTCATTTCAAAATATGCGACTCAAATGTGTTTGCATTTCAATCCCTATAATACAAAAAAGAGCTGAGATTGTGTTTTGTGAAACTTAAGAATCCGGGAATTTGGGTTTGTATATCTAAAAGCATTTTGATATAAAACTGTGTATGAATTCTTGAAGAAGTGTAAGAAGTAAAGTCCATCTTAGAAATGTAACTTATTCTGAGTTTTTGCCAAATTCAAAAATCTCACAATGCTTCTGAAATAATGGGCTCTTAGTCAACCTCATGTAATAACCGAATTGTTCCATGGAAGTCATATCTATCTTTTATTAGCAGGATGAGTTCACACAAGAAGACAGAACTATATGACATCAATGTTGAATTTTTCTATTTGCAGTGAAAGTTCATAACTTTCTGAAAATGCTTTATTCAAAAGAAAGTCAAAGGAAGTCAAGTCCTGATAACTATAACTACACTCATGTATTTATAATGTTTGAGAATTTGAACTCAGCCAAGCTCAAAAAAAATCAAATGACTGAAAATTTTTTGGTTATCTGTTACTAAAAAGTTGATAGTTACCAAAAATGCTCAAAATTAAAATTGTAGAACACATCATAGACAATTAAGAATTTGGTATGATTTTTTTGTAATCAAAATATTTTTATTATTTATTTTTATTTTTATTAATTACAGTTTATTCCCTTTGTATCCCCCCTGTACCTCTCTCCCTCCTCTCCTCCCAATCCCACCCTCATTTTCCCCAACCGTGTCCCTCTCTCAGTCCACAGAAAAGGGAGGTCCTCCTCCCCTTCCCTCTGATCCTAGTCTATAAGGTCTCATCAGGACTGGCCTCATTGTCTTCCTCTGTGGCCTGGTAAGGCTGCTCCCCCCTCAGGGGGAGGTGATCAAAGAGCAAGCCAATCAGTTCATGTCAGAGACTGTCCCTGTCCCCATTACTATGGAACCCACTTGGATACTGAACTGCCATAGGCTACCTCTGTGCAGGGGTTCCAGGCCATTTCCATGAGTGGTCCTTGGCTGGAGTATCAGTCTCAGAAAAGACCCCTGTGCCCAGACTTTTTGGTTCTTCTGCTCTTCTTGTGGAGTTCCTGTCCTCTCCAGGTCTTACTGTTTCCTACTTCTTTCATAAGATTCTCTGCACTCTGCTCAAAGTTTGGTATAGATAATTAATTTTACTCACCTTTCACAAACTTTTGAATAAAGATAGTTTACAGGGCACAGACACAGGTAGCCTAACACATGTTGTCTTCGCACCGTGGAATACATGCTTATGTCATGCATATAGGTCCTACCCAAGAAAACAGTCCCTTCTAAGAGTCCAATGTGCTCTGGAGAAAATTATCACTATGCACTAAGGCACCTGTCATGCAGAATTTTCTTGTCTTTTAATGCTACTTTCAAGTTTCTTACTGATCAAGGAAGAGGACACATTCAAGCTTGCTTCTGTGATGGTTTTGCAGAATGAGTTGAAATAAACTATCTAATAACAGTTTTTTTTTGCATAAGTAAAATTCTGTTTAGAAAATTCACAAGATGATTTTTAGTGACTATCATTATGGCATGGTCAATCTTAGTAGCAGGAAATGTCCACTTTCAATAAGAAAGTGAAGAACTGGGCCAAGTAGCTGACTCAGTGAGGAGGGTGCCAAATAACTAGTTTGTTTGGTAAACTCCTTGCATTCACAATATGCATATTTAATGATAAATTCACATTAACATTTCATTTAATTTTTTTTGAGACAGTATGTCTATCCCGGTCTGGCCTCGAATTTCCTCAGATAACCAAGCATGACCTCCTCGCACTTCTGAACCTTCTGTCTTCACCTGTAACTGAAGGGTTATAGGTGTTCAATACAGTGCCTGGTTCATGTAATGCTGGGAATGAAACATGGGACTTTGTGTGTGTGTGCATTTGAATAAGCGTGAGTGTGGAGGAAAGAAATCCCCATTTGGTGTCTACCTCTACCGTTCTTCATCGTTTCACGGTTGGGACAGGGTGTCTTCACTAAGCCTGGAGTTCACAAACTTGTTCACTAAATTGGAAAGCTAATGGCCAGTGTTGAGGAGACAGACTGCCATGACAAGTTTTCACCTGGGTACTGGGGACCCACATACATGTACATCAGGTTCCTACCTGCTGGGTCATCTCTCAGCTATGTTCGTGCATTTTATACTGAGAACCATACCAGGTCCATATGTTAGATGGAAACAATGAAACTTAAAAAAAGCTTTCTGAGGGAAAGATAAGAAAAGCAAATTCTCATGAACCAAGAGGACATAAAAATATGGAAAAAAAAAGTAATAAAAAACAAAAACTAGGAAACGGAGGAGGAAAAATATCACAAGTTTGTTTTTACCTTATTTGTCCACTGCCTTTGACACCAGGATGAATACAGCTGGCTGAAAGAGAAAGACAGTGGGCCAATGATAAATCCCATCTTCAAGAGAAAGTTATTTCCTGGGCGTTCTGTTTCTCCTTACAACAGATGGTAAAGAATAGAGTACTCCATTTTATAACAGGGTTATTTTTTTGTTTTTTTTTGTTTTTTGTTTTTTGGGTAACACAGTTTGGGGATTGGGCCAGAAAGCAGATAACAGACAATATGTTAATAATTTTATATATTCAAAAAGAGAGGTGGCTGGTTAAAGTGCTGACTGCAAACATCAGGATCTGAGTTCAGATCCCAAGCATACACATAACTCATCAAAGAGAAATTTCAGAACTCACATAAAATTCCAGGGGAAAATGAATTCCTATGCTCTTTGGCTAGCCAGTGTATCCTTATTGGCAAGCTTTAGGCCAACTAAAACAAACAAACAAACAAACAGAGAAACAAACCTTGTCTCAAGGGTGATGGAAAACATGCCTGAGGATGGTACAGTACCTGAGGTTTTTCCTCCAGCCTTCACATGCATGCACCCCCCCCCACAGGATCAATGGTATGCCCATATATGTACATACACTTACAAACATAGAGAAGAATAAAATGCTGCTTGTTTTTAGAGTGAAATATTGTGAACAGATGAAGGTAAGAATAAAGGCGCATGTTCATAAGGTTGTGTGTGTTGATGCTATCAGTCTAGAGAGTGTTTGAGGGTGTTGATTACATGCATAAAAATAAAAGTTGAATACATCCAGGTGAGTAAGGGGATACAAAGCAAACTATTGCTTCTACACTCCAATGGTGTTGATTTAATATAACAATATTGAATCCAGTGCTTCTTGACAGTTATGTAAGCAGAATCATTCTATATTTAATACCTTTAAAATATTTTCCTATGTGGACCATTTAGGTCCACATAAGAAAATGAACCTAGATAACTCAGTAATTTGCCCAAGGTCACTTTGACAATAATGTTGAAAGATGTCTTTTGAATATAAAGCCATCTGAGTCCTAAAATTGCTGTCAACCACCATATTATGCATTTGTATAAAAAAAAATACACATTTGCCAAGAGTTCAGCCTATGATCAGCAGTCACTGTGCTGCATGTTTGTTGTGCTGGTGTATTTTCAAGATCATTTTCTCCAGTTATTCTGATCATCATTGGAAGCAGTTGTGAAATCTGGAAATCATTAGTAAGGCTCTACATGGACATAGGAGGAGGAGATGATTATCTGTGCCTCGGAATCTCCCAAACCTCTCCCACATTGTGTGAAATGCTACCTGACATGAATTAACCTGCTACCATTGCTGAAGTATAAATATCTTTGATAGCCTCTTGATTTCATTTAAGACCTTTGCACCTGGAACAGAAGTAGTCCTTCTACAAATTTTGAAAAAAATGTTTAGTAAATGTGAGAAAGAAATGTTAAAAGTAATTATATTATCTTTTTAGTACTCACAATTAAAGGGCTAACTTTCAGAAACAGAGTTTCTTGGAGATTTGAGAAAGAGAGAGAGGATATAAGGAGGATGAGGGAGGGTGTTCTAAATGGAATATTCAAGGTGGGCACTCAGCATGATCTGAGGAATATATGGACACACCATGAAAGAGGACCAAGTGCTGCAGTTGATTGCAGTTTCCACGGGAATTTACCAATAACCAATTCCTTCCTTCCTTCTTTCCTTCCCTCCCAAATGTTTCCTAACCTAGGCTGAAATCTCTGGTAATCTCATACATCCTAGGGACCACAGGAACGTGTAGTCCTAAGAGCAATCTTATCTAACTGAGATGTCAACAAATAGAGCTGACTACAGCACAGCTTGGCTCTTCTTGCCTATCCACATTATCATCCTTTCCTGATTACGTGAAAAAAAAAAAAAGCCAGTCCTTTGTTTGCAGTATTTTCCATGCAGTTTTTGTTTTTTTGTGTGTGTCCCTTTTGTTTCACTCATGTACTCAGTATAGTATAGCATGTTATAACTATACCGCCAACAGCTAAGAACGCCATGTGCTCACTGTGGGATGGGCACTCTGCTACATACATCACACATTATCTTCTTAGAAGCAAAGAGGAGGATTCTTACTGTTATCTTTCTTCTTAAAAGTGAGTTGCTGAGGATGAGATAATTGCTTCAGAGTCACATGACCAGTAAACAGCACAGTCAGCACTAGAACCCAGGAGCTTTGACTCCAGAACTAGACTCGGGACCACTGTGTGAAGTGGGCAGTGCTCAGTAGTTAACAAACCAACTTATGAAACTCATTAAACCCTTAGTGTTTCTCAGAATTAGGCTAAGACCACGGAAGCCCCCAATGGAATGGCAGCAGTAACTTTAACAGCACAGAGAAAACAGTTGTTTCTGCCCCTGCTTATCTGAACATCTTTGCAAACAATTTATGCAACAGATAAGAGTTAGGGCAGCAAACAAAATGTGGACTAGGAGGACAATTCTCAGCAGGTGGTTGTGAGCACCAAGGACACTTGGCAAAATGTCTGAGTCTCACCCTACCTCAGCATTTCTTTCGGCTGAGACACTTTTTCTTTTTTTTTTTCTTTTTTTTTTTTTCTTTTTTTTTTTTTTTTTTTTTTTTTTACTTCTGCCAGTTAGAACTATTTATTTTACGAGGCACCTTTAAAGCCTTCCCTTAAGCAGGTCTTTGCAAGTCTCACGGCTGAGAGCAAGTCTTACCTTCATGGACTCCTCTCTACGCTTAATCTGGGTAATGGTATGATTGCTTCTAGAAGCACAATTCTGTTCATTGTCCATGTTTCTATAGGTCCTCAGGTCCCTGGCTGGTCCTGAGCCACAACTACTCACCCTTTTCTTCCTTCTTTAAGTTCTTCTTTTAGAAATCACCATCCTATCACTTGCATCTGAGGGTTCCCCTCCTACTAGCATAGCACCCCCTTCTTTATCATCAGTTCAATTCTATGTCCAGATGAATTGCTGACTCTACTGTACCCCAAGCCACACCAACAGCCCAGATAGGGTAGTGACAATGTCTGCCATGTTCTTGTGGAATAGTCATATTGATGGAGGCTCAATGAAATAGATGGTTTGTTGAATTTGACTGCTCTTCAAGGAAGGAGGCTAGGATTGACCGTGGGAGTGGGAGAATCTGGAGAGGTGACAGGGTGGAAATGAGGTCCTATCAGATAAAGGGTCCTGTCAGGCTGAGGAATTCCACTGCACTGATATCTTATCTGAGTCACCTCCATTTGTGACTATTTTAACGCTGATATGCAAGGAGGCAAGCCAGGACAGTGACAAACAGGGTATTGCCCAGATACCTTTTAGTACCTGTCAGCATTCCCAGATTGAATTTCCCATCCTAGAGTCTGCACATTTGCTGGGAAATGCCAGTATGACATCTTCCAGTCACTGTGAACCTAGCCCACCCTGGAGTAGTATTCAAACAACTGGTTTCAATTCTCCCTGCTCTGTACATCCTGCAGAATGAGGTCATATCTTTAAGCCTCAAAGCTTATAATCCAGCCGTTACATAAAAATGTCCTCATTCTCTGCAGCCAGATTTTATTATCTTTAATATGGAGGAGGGGGTGTTTGATGTTTTACTTATTTATTTTCTTCTACTATCATCACCTCCTTAGGGGGCAGCCCATTCCTTGACTTTCAGATATAAGTCAAGTTAGAATTTGAATTTTGAACAAAATGTCTGTCATTCTTCATCAGGCAGTAGTCTGAAAAGTGTCTGTAGGCTTCCAGACTAAGAAGAGAGGGACCCCAAGATCAGAGGTTCTGTTTCTATCAAGAAAGGCCAGAGGGATAAGGGTGAGGCCCATGCCATAGGCACTGTTCCTGGTCTCACGGGGATGTGTGTGGAAATGAGCTTTCCCCTGGCTGTTAGAGTCAGCTCTATTTTTCCTTTCTTTCCCGAGACAGTGCTTCTCTGTGTAGACTCGGCTCTCCTGGATTCACTTTGTAGACCAGGCTGGTCTGGAACTCACAGAGAATTCGTGTGCCTCCCCCAAGTGCTAGGACTGCGGAACTGTACCACCGCTCCCTCTTTTAAACGAGATTGTAGCTATCAGAAGATACTGACGTGTTTCAGCCTTTTGGTTACACTGTTGTATTAACAGCAGAGGTTGCAGGCAAAAGCTCATGCCTGGTAGACTTTCAATAGAAACACAGGCCTGGTGAGGCTCAGGCACAAAGGCCAGAAGGCAGGTCTGGTGAGGCATAGGCCAGGTGAGCCAGAAGGCCGGTCCAGGCCCGGTGGGTGCTTCATTGGAGGTGAACACGGAGCTTATGGGGTCAGGCAGGTTCCAGCCAGCCTGGCTGGCAGCCAAGCTCAGAGAGTTCAGTGGAGAATCTCTAGGGAAAAGGGATACCTTCCTTCCCCAGAATAAATGAAGTCTCGGGAGGTCATGGTGGAAAGCTGATGGCATCAAGCAGCATGTTTGTTTCCTGTGAAACCAGGAACTTCTAAACCTTGGGCAGTGGGAGGGGCTGAGGGTGATTGGTTTGATGCATTGGGGCTAGAAGTACTAGGGATACTTGATTTAGATGTATTGGTAAATGTACATGAAGTAGTACGGTCCTATCACAAATAGGAGAACACAGTACTTGATTATCCTACAGGTGGGGGGAAAATCTCCAGGTACAATTGAAGGTCGTTACTGAAAGCTAAAATCTCCTGAGCATAGGGTGGGGTATTTCCAAGAATCCCCAAGTACTTACTGAGCATGTTTCATATCAGGAAAATGCCATGGCCTGTAATCTTACCGAGGGCTATGTGACTCTCCTTAGAGGTTTTAGGGTTCAGGTAGAGAAGGCACCCTGAGAAGAAAAGTAGTCCACCATTATGGACCAAGCTCAGAGGCTATCCAGAAATGTCAAACTTTGACCTTAACCAGCAGAGTTCCAAAAGTGTCTCTCTCACACACACATACAAACCCTCTGGAACCCAGTACAGATAACGCTACCATGAAGACAGCCTGTGACTTTGGGTAAGTTACTTACTTAAAAATCCCTTTCTGCCTCAGTTTCCTTATCTATGAGCATGGTAATAAATAGAGAGCCTACCTTATTGCCTTGCCTTGCAGATTAAGGATGCCAGCGGGAGAAGAACACTCAGAACAAGGCTAGGCACTCAGGAAGTGTTAACAGTATACTGTGCGTGTCCCAGTACATCCGTTAAGAGCCTGAAAGTTGCTCTGTTTCTGCTCAGCATGAAGCCAAGCTGGGTGACATTTTCCCTTCAGGTGTCTAGCTTACTCTAATTTCCTTTGAAAGGGAAAAGAAATCATCTGAAGTAGGTTGAGTCAGACAGAAAACCCTAATGATTTGCTTCTTTCACACACCGTAGGCCTTTTCTCCCCCAAAAGTGTTTGCTAGACCCCCAAAAGCAATAACCTTATACCACTAATGTTGCCATAATCTAGAATACCAATAGTGGTGCCTTGTATGCATGATTATGAGTTTCAGTGACTGTAAGACCAACTACATGAGTAAAAACATCACTGGCATCTTTAGGGCTCTACCACATATTTTCCTTAACTGTGCAAGAGCATACGGATGCTCTGAAGTTCCAGCAGCCACCACCAAACATGCACCTTCCCAGGAAGAAGCTGGTGAAGAGGGGGAAAGCTTCGGGGAAGACCTGCAGCCTTTGCTCTAACCTCCATCTTACAATGGACCATCCACAGAACTCCCATAGATAGCACAGTCTCAGTGTACTTGGCTACAGAGTGGAAACAATGAAGCACTTCTCATGGAGAATTAGAACAGAGTGGTGTATCTGGTCATAGTAGACACTCAGCTGCTACTCAGCTACAGAACAAATTGCATGGTCAGAGAAGACACTCAGCTACAGAACAAATGCATGGCCACAGTGGGTATTCCACTCGGTTACTGGTTTAATATTTAAAAGCATTCTTTGAAAGTGTTAGATCCTCAACAGAAGGAAAAGGAAATTAAACTTTTAATGAAAATAAGTCATTTATAGAAATAAGTAATTTGACCTCCAAGAGACATGAAAATAAATCCCACTAGTTGAAGGGAAACTACAAGTAAAGGAGACAGGAAACATAAAAATTTTGATTTTAGCCCCTTGAACGATATCAGTTTATTATCAACATATAATTAAATACATTTTAATTTCTCTGCCATCATTAATAGTTTGGTATCTAACAGATTTTATTTGTGTATTATTTCATACTATACTCAGTGAGTTGTAAGGAAATATCTACAGAAAAAAATTGTTTAGAGCAGTCTCTTTTTTTATTTGCTTTAGGAACATACGTTGACAATGGGGCCATTTTAAAATAAACTTTCTTTTATCCTTTTGGTTTGATTGAGTAGCATCTCAATTATATCACTTCTAAATGACAGATTTGCAATAAATACATGAGTACGTTGGGAAATTAATAAATCACAATGACATTGATGTAACTTTCTAGTTTGCTTTCTTTTGTAGATTTAAAAACTGTAGGCTTTGAATTATTCACTATTCTATCTTTAATTTTTTATTAGTATATTGCGATTTATTAGTATAAAGTAAGGTTTTTCATTATGACAACTTCTATTTCTAGTATTTCATGTGGTTTATAATTTTAAATTAATGACTTATGAACATTTTAAAATTTCATTGTCTATCACCAACTTTTTCAGCTGTACATTTTGCTTTTGAATAGGTATTGAAGTTATTTATGGTTTTAAAGTTTGGGTCCTTCATTTTAAGTTATTTTTTCAGTGTTCTTGCACTTGTTTTTAATATAAATCTTACTCTAAAATTTTTACGCTGTTTAAAAACTGGCAGTAAAAATTGTGGCTGACATTTTGTTGCTACATCTGTACTCATCTTGTACTCATCTGTAGTTCTTAAACAATTACATTCTGTTTACACAAAGGAAAATCTTGGAGATGAAAAGCACCTTAAAGTAATAGTGCTAAGCCTGCTTATGATGATCATAGCCACATCCAGTTTTAATTCATAAGTGATCACAGTACATAAATTTGTTGTATATTTTTCTCATCACCTAATTTTTCTAAATTGCATTGTTACCGGCATTCAGCTTATTTTTAAAGACAATTTGCAAAGACTTGGTGCTACCTAAAAGCCTGCACTTCACCTTATTGCTTTTGTTAGATAAACATATACTGCTATGAGCTACATCTGTGCAGGGGTTCTAGGACATCTCCATGAATGGTCCTTGGCTGGAATATCAGTCTCAGAAAAGACCCTTGGACTCCCTAATAAGGGGAAAAGGGGCTGTCTCTGACATGAACTTAATGGCAGGCTCTCCTGAGGGGTGAAGAAGCCTCACCAGGCCACAGAGGAAGATAATGCAGCCAGTCCTGATGATATCTGATAGACTAGGATCAGATGGAGGGGGAGGAGGACCTCCCCTATCAGTGGACTAGGGGGCTGGCATTGGAGGAGAAGAGGGAGGGAGGGCGAGATTGAGAGGGTATTAGGTAGGGGGCTACAACTGGGATACAAAGTGAATAAACTGTAACATCTAAAAAATAAATATTAAAGTATTGTGAGCCAGGCTTAAGAACATGTATCTGTCAATAATACCTGTACTCACAAGCATATGTATGAGGAGAATAAAACAGGTGCTCACCCACACATCGATGACACAGAGGACAAAAATGGTCTCTTCAGGAGACAATTCATTAGGTAGTAGTTGGGGTAGTTAGAAGGGGATGGGCAACGAGGACAAAGAATGTTTCAGAAAAATAGCACAGCAGTAACAGAGGCCTAGGGGTAGATGAGAATAGTGGCCTTTTGAGTCCTACAGGTACCTTCTGGTATAAAGACTCAAAGGGGATTTCCCAAAACTAAGGATTTCAATGGAGGAGAGCTCCAATAGACTCCATACTTCCTTTAAGTTAGCTTCCAAAATGGCTTGGTGCTAAGATGCATTATTCTGAAGATTTTATTGTCCACATAGTAATGAATGATGCATTCAAAAACACAGACGTAAGGAGAATCCCGTCCTTTCAGAAATTACAACTTTGTGCAGGAGACAGATGTTAAATTATAAAGTAATGATACAAATAAACAAGATATTATACATGGAGATTTCTGGGTGTGTTTGATAGCCTTGACTGTGATGAAGACATTGTTCAGGTAGCCGTTCAGGACAGTTTCTTTAGGTAGGTGAGTAAGAACTGCTGCAAGGGAGAAGAGACCAGGTCTCAGGAACAGCAGGTGCCAAAACTAACAACATGGAACGTAGCAATATCCTAAACACGACAATAGGATCTGGTTCATGTTTTGTAAGAAACTTATAGGAGTGAAAGAGCATTTTCCATGGCAACTTTGAATAGGGAGCTGGATGTGAGAGGAAGAGACAGAGGTTGCTGAGAAGATGACAAAAGGGCTCTAACGGATTATGGATGGAGGTTTGGGAGCAGTAAGGAAGAGGAGGATTGTATTATTTGACTTCTACCACAGTCTCTCTATCATATGATCGTATTTTCTTGCTTCTTGGTTACTTGGAAAATATGTTCAAAGTTTTATATAGACATGCAAATAATATATTATAGTATATATCTATATATATACATATATAGATATAGATATTATCATTGAAACAAATCCAAACTTGTTGTTTCAAACAAAAGAAAAACATTTCTTTTATCAAAATAATTAAAATATCATATTCCAGTAATCCTGCATGGGAAATACATTTCCGTCCCTGACCTTCATTGTTTGAGACAGAGTCATATATAGCTCGGGCCACTCTTGAACTCCTAATCCTCCTGTCTTCACTTCCCAAATTTTAATATCAGAGGCATGTTCCATCATCTGGGGGGTGGCTTTTAAATGTTTATTACACATTTTCTTGCTTGGAAATATGACTCTTTTTTTTTTACTTATCACCACTTGAAATTATAATTATTGCCTGCTAGTGAGTAGCTGGCTCAGTTTTCTAGATTTGAACATGAGGGAGTAAATCCATACTGTATTGTGGAAGTAATTACTGGCAATTTATTTTTTGAGTTAAAGAAAGATGCTTTTAACTCATTAGAATATGTTAATCTAGGGAACAAGGTGGTACATGCCTTTAATCCCAGCACTCAGGGAGGCAAATGCATGTGGAGCTCTGTGAGTCTGAGGCCAGCCTGGTCTAAAAAGTGAGTCCAGGACAGCCAGGGATACACAGAGGAACCCTGTCTTGAAAAACAAAAACAACAACAAAATTTCAATCTAATTTACCTAAATAATCATTTGAAAACAGCAATAGCAGGGTGACAAACACCATTTAGAATCTTTCAAAGAAGAAAAAATTCCTCTTAGCATCTTTTAAAGAAGAAAAACTAGCCAGTTTGATTGAAGTTTGGGGTTTCAAATTCAATTTTTAATTGAATTGATAAATTGAGCACACAATTATTTGAAAGTCAAGGTAGATCCAATGATAGGACCCTTTAGTGTTTCATATTTTGTGATTTTTACATATTAAATTTGTGAATAAGTTGCCTAAATTTCTAATGGAATGTACAAATTGCAGTGTTTACAAAGGATTCCTTACAATATAATGTTAAATAAGAAAAATAGCTCTATGGTTATGATTCAGGTCTTATTCAGGTTGTAATAGAAGTTTCTATATGTTAAATATATGCAATTTAGGTGTTGAACAATAGACAGCCAATTTTCAATGAAAAGAATTTTTAAAATGAAAATACAGTTGACTTAGAAAATACTCTTAGAATTTGGCTTTGATAGCTGTGGAATAAAACCTTGCTTTGCATCTTTATGCTGTCTGATTGTTACAAAGAGGATGCAAAAGTTGTAGGTACATTAGATGAAATTTCTTCAGAGGGGCAATGTCTGCAGATTATCCTTCCCATGTGAGAGAAACATTACAAGATTGGGCTCAAACAAAGAAAAATAAAGTATAAACTGAAAAGCTAATCTTATTTTTTTTAACCAACCAATAAAATGCCACTAATATTGTTAGTTCCCTTCTCCCAAAATTATTATTTGTTATGGCAACAAAAGTTCAATATTTTATTAAGTTTGGGATCAATACTACAGAGTAAATACTTCTCTCTCTCTTTCTCTGTCTCTGTCTCTCTCAGTTTCTCTCTCTTCACCCTCTCTCACTCTTCAATATAGTAATCTCTATACCTTCAAAGTTTTTTTGTTAATTATGTATTTACTTGTGTGTAAATATTTAGATAGCAAAAACAGATATCAAACATGAAAGTGTGGTAATTTGTTTTTAAAATGCTAAAATGTATTTCTGATTTAGCCATTGTACTCTTACCATTGATTAGAATAGAATTTTAGTTGAAGTGTGCCAAGGTAGTTAAAAGTGAAGAGTCATTACTTAACCTAGCTTGAGTTAACCACTTCCCTCATACTAAATTCGTAAGAAAAAATATCAACTGAATTATTTGGAGAGCCATAGCTGCTCTAGGGGGTGCAAGAATTCCTTTTTATCTACGGCAGCCATCAAGCCGCAAGCCTCTTGGAGATCATTGCCAACTGTTTCCTAGTTTTGTTCAATCATTTGAGTTTCTCTGTTGTCTATTAAGTTGCTGATTGCCTTCATTAGGAGTCAAGCTGGCCTCCAGATTCTTATATGCCAGCCTTCATAGCCACACACCAACACCCCAATCCAGTTAACCTGGGGGCTCCTTGACTTGCATGTTTCTGAGTTTGAATTACTTGCAGATTCATTTTTGATGTGATTTATTCTTATTTTAAGTTTTCCTCACTTGCCCATACCTATACCATTGGAAATATTACCTGTTCACCAAGGTTCACACCAAGGTTCTTGACATTTTAACTAAATGTTGTATCAACTCGACTACAAGCACATTCAGTACTCCCTTAACACTCTACTGCCTGACGTCATGGTCCAGATACCTGCCTCATCCCGTCTTCATGTTTGCCTTTGTCCACTGAATCATCTGACAGCTCTAAGATCACCATAACTTCCTTAAAAAGGCAATTGTAGGTCTCTACCTGTCAGTTTAAAAAGAACTGACAAGTAAGGTTAACATTTAGGTTCAAAATGTATAATATCATTGGTATATCACCTTATTGAAGTTTTTCTAAAAAGATAAAATGTTAGAGTAGCAATAAAAATCCATTAAGAAAAACAAAACAAACAAACAAAACGTTCTGGTCAACAAAATAGGATTTCTGGTCTCCAGGTCTTACTTTCCAGTTGGGTCATGTCAATCATTGGCCAATGAACCAGCCCTCAGAGGGCTGGCTTTTATTAAGCCATTCTAAGTAGATAGAATAGCTATTATTTTAATGAGATGCTATACTTTTCATTCATGTACTTCCTTATTAAAAGACTCAGAAACAACTCCACACAACTACGGACACCCGATTTTTTAAAAAGAAGCCAAAACCATACAATGGAAAAAAAGACAGCATCTTCAACAAATGGGGATTTCTCTTTTTAACTCTACTAAAATTATTCCTGAGCTTTTGTTTGAGTCCATTCTTAAATTTTTTTAATGAGACTAAGAACCCAAGAGGGGACCCTGATTTACTAGTAACAAAATGAAAGTATGTCTACTTAGTGTCCTTTTGTAAAGATGAGATCTTAACTACTGATATTTAATCATTCATGTTAGATGTCACACTTTTATATTAATGCATCAAAAACACCTATGAAACATTATTGTATTGTGGAAGACTAGACTGTGACTGTCAGTATGCCAGAGTACACATTTATCAACTAGATTTAATTTTTCTAGTAGTAAACACTCACACAGACACATACAAACACACAAACACACATGAACAGACACATACTAATCACAAATCAGAAGGCCGTTTTTAATTAATTTTTATTAATTACAATGTATTAATTTTGTATCCCAGTTATAGCCCCTCCTACTTACTCTACCAATCCTACCCTCCCTCTTTTCTTCCCATGCCCCTCCCCCAGTCCACTGATAAGAGAGGTCCTCCTCCCCTTCCATCTGATCTTAGCCTATCAGTTCTCATCAAGATTGGCTTCATTGTCTTCCTCTGTGGCTTGGTAAGGCTGCTCCTCACTCAGGGGGAGGTGATCAAAGGGCCATCCACTGAGTTAATGTGAGAGATAGCTCCTGTTCCCCATACTAGGGAAGCCACTTGGATACTGAGCTGCCATGGGCTACATCTGTGCAGGGGTTCTAAGTTATCTCCATGAATGCTCCTTGGTTGGAGTATCAGTCTCAAAAAAGACCCCTGGGCCCAGATTTTTTAGTTCTGTTGCTCTCCTTGTGGAGCTCCTGTCTCCTTTAGGTCTTTCTATCTCCAGCTTCTTTCTAAGATTCCCTGCACCCTGCCCAAAGTTTGGTTATGAGTCTCAGCCTCTATTTTGATACACTGCTGGGTAGAGTCTTTCAGAGTCCCTCAGTGGTAGGCTCTTGTCCTGTTCCCTATTTCCTCCCTCTTCTGATATCCTTTCTGAATGAGGATTGATCATCTTGCCTATGGTCCTCCCAGAAAGCCATTTTTAACCATAAAATATCACACACATGATAAACTTTTATAATTAATTTAATGGTAGTCATGTGATTAACAACTATGGCTCAAGTGTCTTACAGATTGTGTGAGTTGCAGAAATTTCTTTTTTTTTAGACTTTATTTATTTATTTATTTATTTATTTATTATGTAATGTTCTGCGTGCATGTATGCCTGAATGCCAGAAGAGGGCACCAGACCTCATTATAGATTGTTGTGAGCCACCATGTGAGTGCTAGAAATTGAACTCAGGACCTTTGGAAGACTAACTAGTACTCTTAACCTCTGAGCCATCTCTCCAGCCCAGAAATTTCTTTAAAAACAAAATGTGGAAGACAACTCGAAAGTACTGTGGCAAGATGAATATGTAGACATTGCACGAAATACTTAAAATTCTACTGTCATATTTTTTTCAAATCCAAAAATAATATATTTGTGTAGGATAGTATGATTTCTTGCAAGTTCGATGTCTTTTAATTGTCATTCTAGATAAAGAATAAATACCAGGTTTGGAAATTTTGTTCATTCATGTATTTCTCTTTCTGCTTCATTTGTCTGACCAGTAACTTGTTTATTCTTTCAGCGATTAATACTGAGCTCGGGTAAGGTACTACACAATGTGTCAGTTAGGAAACAGCAGACAGAGATGGATCAGGCACCCTCTTGACACTTGAGATTTGCAGAGATGCGACTCAAGTCTCTATGCCGCTTGACAGTGATGCAAGGCGAACCTAAAGCCATAGTCCACAATTTTACTAGTATATAGTTAAGTAGTTCTGTAAGGACAAATTTATAGAAACAGAGAAATGCATAGATAAATATTTGCTAACGTCATGGTTCTGTATTTGGGTACATGTCTGTGAATCAACATTTAGTTGTTTTCTTGTCGTGGGCTACCAATGCTTTAACTGGTCTGAATGCACATTTCACGCAAGGAGGTTGTAACAATTATCACTCTTCAAACTTCTCCACCTCTGTAGTCGAAGTATTTATCCTGCTTTATATTAATCCATTTTAAATGTCATGATTAAATTTCCCTTGCTTCTGGTTGTCTTAAATAATATAGAACATCCCTTACTTTCTCTGAGGGTGCTGCTTTGTGTCCACATTAGGAAACTGCTATCAGGGTCCTCCTCTTACTCTTCCTTCTTAGTGTTTTATTTGAACGCTGATAAGTTTGTGATTTCCAGGCAACTTTCCATAACCAAATGGATGAAAACAGTAGACAGTGCTTTGTTTCCAATCTGGAAGACCTTGTGTGTTCATAAGAGCTCACAGTAGAACCACAGAAGTGTCCAAGCTTCTGTGAAGTGCTTCTAGCCATGATAATTAACTTTCTGTGGTTTGCCCAAGTGTGCAATGTTTAGAAAGAAATTGCAGCAAGAGCATCTGTTAAAATAAGCAAACAGTATTAAAACATAGTAGGTAAAAACATTAAAATAATATTCAGAAAAAATCTTAAATATATATTTTATTTCTATACATAAATATGTAGAACTCCAAACAGAATATATCCATATGCTTTTTATATTAAGACTCATTAGCTCTCCTTATTAATACCTGCCTTATAAGCTGTGAGAGCACCCTTTCTAACATAAAAAAGTGCAATCTGTATGCTAGGGGAAAGAAAACTACAAAGAGGCAATAAATTATTGCTGTAATGACATGCTAATTAAAATTTTGCTTGTAACTCATGTAAGTGTTTGAAGCCCAGCAAATTTCTCTTTTCATTTGTGAAGTGTGAAGGTAAATTGCCCAGTGACAGTGGGACATCGCTAACAAGTACAAATTGAATAACATGCTATCTTGCTCTATTAGTCCTGACTAGCGTGTCTGAATTAGATATTCAGCACACTCCCCATTGTAGGCCTGATTGATAAATGCTAAGGAGAATTTGTCAAAACAACAGGGGCTACACCCAGTGGGACATCAATATGCTCCATTTAGTCACCCCCATAGCACTTCCTACATAGGACTGTCACATAAAATTAAGACTAGCCGCTAACCAGCCATCAAGCTCGTAGCAGACGTCAGGCAGCCTGTGTTCTGTATGCATATTAGTCACATGCTTAACAATTTGGGCTGTCAGGACAGAAGCATGCAGTGACCTCCAGAGCAGAGGTTGAATTTTCCAACTACACCGAAACATCATGCTCAGCTGTTCAAGATTTTAGACCATTTCCTGCCAGATCTGGGCACAGATGCAGTGCCCTAAGCTATAAGCTGTGGCAGCATCCAAATGACAAATGGCACCAGGAAGATTATTGCATTATATATTAAGTACCACAAGTCTGTAAATTATAAGTAAACTACTGTTCAGACTGTCTCCCCCAGCTTTCAAGATACTTTCCCTCTCTATTCTCTTTTTAAATAAACCTAATAAATATTGGGTGAACCTGAGATCAAAGCCCAGAGTTTGAATTAGCCATCTCCATTGCTAATTAGCTGCTTGAATATCAAACAGTTTTGGACCAGCTGTAATTTAATAAGCCATGATTGAGGTTTGCCTGATTTTATTTCCCCCATTGAAAATTCTTCTCAGGTGCAAGTTTGTATGATTTCTAGGATTCTGGGTGATAGTTTGTTTTTGGTATTTCCTTTGTCAACATAATTAGCCATAAACACAGAGTGAAGAAATCATAAGACAACATCACTACCTGACAGATGCTTTATTTAGAACCATCTCTTTCCCCCTGTATTATGGTTAAGAAATTTATATATGAGGTTATCTGCTCATTGAATAAAGCTTCCACAAAATAAAATGATGTCATTAGTTTGAAATAAATATATTCTATGCATATTCCTTTTCATGTTATTCGCTTCTGTATGTTGAGTAACTGGAAATGTGGCCATTCCCTAATTCCATCCTAACACTGGTATAAAAATTAGGATTGTTGTTGAAAATAAATGACGTAAGTTTCCTGGATATGAAATGGGGTTTTAGCATGTATCAAAGTATTTTCTTATTTTGAAAACCATATATATCAAGAAAGCATATTGTGACTTAGTCTTCGCATGGTGTGGGGCTCTTGCTCTATTCTGAGACTGAAAGTAGAATTATTTAAAACACATGAGGCATATATTTTTATGGTACTTTTTATTGAATTCAGTCTTTAAAAATACAGACGTGACAAAAACAAAACAAAATAAAAAAATATTTTAGAGTGGCACAATATTTCTTTTCCTGAGACCAAAATGCCAGCATTTAATCAAGGGCTACTAGCTCATGTTTTCCATTTAAAATAACAATCTGAGGATAAAACGATATCTTTTGACATTTTCTAGATTCCTTACATACAAGAGTTTTAAAATTTTCAGGCTTTTGGTAGCTGTCGGTATGATTGTTTATGTTATAAGTTTAATCGCTGGATTCCTTTCAGAAAATATTGATATTTCTATGAAAATGAATTACCTTTTTTCATATATGTAATAGTTGATGTCATAGAAATATTTAATCTCAAAATTGTTGATCCTCAATATATTGATCAGTTTATGCTGAACTGTAAAGCAGAGGTGAGAAAGCTACAGGCAGAGACCCTGAAACACTTCTGCCCGAGGACTGCCGTGGTAGCCAAGACAGCAACACTGACAACGAGGCCACTCCGCACAGGAGCGAAAGGCCTTAGTCCTTTACTGCTTAGTTCAATACCTAGTCTGTGCTTGGGATGGCTTCCCCTGGGTAGCTACAAACTTTTCCTCTTGAAGCGTTTTCTTTAAATTTAACACTATCATGGTGAAAATGGGGTTAAAGAGAGGGTCAGCATCAGATCTGCATTTAAAAACTGGACATCTAAATCCATTCAAAAATTTTAGCTTAAACTTTTCAGTTAAGATGAATTATACAAATGTTCCTTTCTGAGTCTCCCTTCTACTGGTCTTTCGAGTTTGAACAAAGGACAGCAGGGTCCTTTTGCCCCCAGGCAACAGTCTGCTCATGGACATTTTAGCAGCTGAATTGCTTCCCATTCACATTCTAAGCCCTCTCTCCTAATTGTCATCAGTATCATCAGTGTCACTGACTGAGACCACAGCCACACTTCTACAGCCCTTTGGAGCAATATTGCTTTGGCTTTTCCTCCTGGGGCGCACTTCTTGCCTGGTGCAATCTGTGGAGCCACTTAGCACAGGATCTTTGTTGACCGATAACAGGTACCAGATGATGCGTCCAGACCTCTAGCCTTTTTGTTTGCTCTTAAGGCTGGCGTGCCTGCCACTGGTGTGTGTGTGCACAGATGTCCGAGTACAGCTGATGCTTCTGCTGCCATTTTCATGAAAGAGCTTTGGGTTGGTAGGGATTGATTGAAGTAGAAGAGTATGCTTCTTGGGGGAAAAAAAAAAGTAATTTTGCTCCTTTTAGTATTGTGTGGTATTTAAAATATCCAGCCCATCTCTCCAAACACATAGTGTGTTTCACTATGGTGCTTGGGGAAGTATATGAGACTTCCTGCTTATCCCACCAATGTCCTTGATGTTTTCCTCACAATATGAAACAAACTTTAAAAATATTAGTCCCACTAACAAATTCTACTACTACTGTGTGACTGTTTTAAATAATTCCTGTTATCAACATTGCTCTTCTGGTATAGAATATGTGCTCTCCCTTAAACTTGTATGAATATTTCCTTGAAAGAATAAAATTTTGTACTAAATTCTCATCAACCAGCAAAGAGATATAAATACCACTCAAAGAAATTTGTTGTATTTTTAGTGAAGAACTTATAATAAATTATATTTAATAAATTTAACATTTCATATAATACACATAACTCACAATTTATCATCTTTGGAAAAAATATATTTCCTTTATAATCTAGAGTTTGATATAAACATGTGATATAAACACAAAACATTCTGTGATTTCAGTTTACAATATGCATATTCCTCACCTAAGTTCTTTAATTAATCACTCTCTTCCACTACGAAATGTTTAAAATCCATAAGCGAAGGGAACATGTCACCCATTTATGTGCAATGTCTAACAGAACTGTTGTGTTCACTGTGGGGATATCACAAGTAGTGGTTCAACAGATTAGTGTGTACATGAAAAAGTGTGAAAACGAGTGAACAAATAAATGAGTAAAAATTATTGGAAATATTTATTGGCACTTGAAATGCAACCAAGCAGGAAACATGAATGCAGACATTCAATGATGACCTTGGTTCACAGTGCCTTTACTCATTTATTAGCATATTGTACAACCTCCAAGATTCTTTAGCTCCTTTACAGTGGTTCTAAACTTTAGATCCCACCAATTTCAGAAGACCTTTTTTGATGAAGTTAGGGCATTTGAAACACAGAATCAAATAAGAACATTCACTGGATGCCATACTCTTCTGGAGGGCTTCTGACAACTTCTCCCACTCTTACTGGAAAATGCTACTTCGGCTGTGTAATCCCTGAAGAAATCGGTTTAGATGAAATATTTTTTCCTCTCTAAATATACCATTTTTTTTTTTGCATTTCCTGCAAAAAAAAATGTAGTGGAAAGGATTTCTACTTTTTGTAAGGAATATTGTAACACTTTCTTGCCCATGTTTGAAAGGAAAATGGAGAAAACCAACAGTTCTCTTTCCTACCTCCATGATAATTTGCTGTACAGATTGGATTACAGTAATGCTTCTGCCAAAGGCTTTCCCTGAGGACCACCCAAGAGATTTCCTTACTGCAAATGGCACAGGCTGTGACTTTAGTGTGTTTTTTGCCTAAAGCATACAGTGCCTATAAAATATAAGGGAGCTCAGTGCTGCAGCTCAAATATCATGGAATAAATCATTCAAAATGATTTCAAAAGCTTTCTGGAAAGTGTTGAGTAAGAGGCTTTTGGCTTTTAATCAGCTGTGCCCACTGTCTGTGGAATCTGTAGCTGTGTGCTGGCAGTTTTCACCTTCCCCAATACCTTTCTGTGCCTGGTCACCATCACTGTGTTCTTCCTATTTAAAAAACAAAACAACAAAAAACAAAAACAAAAACCCACACAACTGAAAAAGGTCAGCTTGTCTCATTGTGTTTTTCTCTTTACGTATGACAGGGAAGCTTCATAAGTCAGAATTTCAACTTGTTGTTATGATAGTACGTATTACCTAAGAGTTTTGTCTTGTAACTAGTGATTTAAAAAAAATGCTCTCATCTGTGAACTCCTTTCAATGTTTTGTAAAGTTAAAAGTAATGTAATTTACCATCAAAGTGATTGCTTTGTTTTACATTTATTAGTGTACATAAGTTTTAAATATATAAGTACACATATACATATATGTATATGTATATATTTAATATATACAATATATATTGTATGTATAATATATATACACTATATATACATATATACATGTATATATGTATATATACACTATATATATATGTATATATGTATATATAGTGTATATATATATTGCAGAGTTGCGAATTGTAACCTAGGCCCTCCTGCATTAGTAACAACACTTTTAGCAATGAGTTCAATCTCCTACCCAGGAGTGATGGCTTATGATTCTGCCTGCATAATATTTGTTTTTTATAATAATGTTTTAATTGAAAGAAAAACTTTATGATAAATTCAGCTTTCAATGCAAATACTTTAAGAGGGAGATGAAAGACCTGGAGGGGACAGGAGTTCCACAAAGAGAGCAACAGAACCAAAAAATCTGGGCACAGGGGTCTTTTCTGAAACTGATACTCTAACCAATGACCATGAATGGAGATAATCTAGAACCCCTGCACAGATGTAGCCCATGACAGTTCAGTGTCCAAGTGGTTTCCCTAGTAAGGGGAACAGGGACTGTCTCTCACATGAACTCAGTGGCTGGCTCTTTGACCATCTCCCTCTGAGGAGGGAACAGCCTTACCAGGTCACAGAGGAGGACAATGCAGCCAGTCCTGAGGAGACCTGATAGGCTAGGGCCAGATGGAAAGGGAGGAGAACTACCCCAAAGAGTGGGCTGAAGAGGGGCATGAGAAGAAAAGAGGGAGGGAGGGTGGAATGGGGAGGAGATGAGAGAGGGGGCTACAGCTGGGATACCAAGTGAATAAATTGTAATAAAAGTGTTTCAGCTATTTTTAATGAAAGTAAAAGTAAATGTCTTATATACACACATACATAAATATAGACATAAATATATACATAAATACACTGATTTTTTTTCTATGGGAAATAGTAGTGAAATAAATAAGAATTACGAATTTCCCAACACATAGCCCAATTACACAGTTCAACATCTAATTGAAATTGGAAACAACAGGATTGAAATTGGAATTCATTTCATGTTCACATATTGATCAAAGCAATGAAACAACTATCTCAAGCACACTTAACTTTGTGGGTTTCTTTGAATATAACTAGTCCAAGACAAAGTTCTTCTTTATAGTATCAATTTTAAATTCGCAAATTCTGCAAAATGAAATCTTTAATTCCTTTCAATATTCATTTTTAACTTTCTTATTTTATTCACTGTCACTGCTATCAGGATTTCCAACATCTTGAGAGTCTTCAGTCAACTTAGGAAATTCCTTCCTTCCTAACTGCTGTAGAAGCTGGGATCAGACCCCTAGTTAAAAACACAATTCTCTCATACCCTTCACTTCTGCTAGTTCCAACTGTTAGACTCTCTTCCAGGTCCTCCCATCCTCCATCTATATAATTTTCAGCAATCTTTCAAAACCTCCTGTTCATCCCTATTCACCAGTATCAAACATCAAATATTTCCCTGTTTATTACTTAAATCTATTTCAGTTACTGAAAAGTGCATATAGTAATAGGATACCAATTATTACAAAGTGTTTAAATTATGATAATACTATCATCTCCTCAAACACGGATGATATCCTTGTGGTGATAGCTGCCCATGGTAAACATGGTACCTCTTTTTTTTTTTTTTCAATGCAGTTTATTCAGGAACCTTGAACAATCATCTGACCCTGGGGAAAGCCAGCCCACAGCTTAAATAGCCTCTGGGTAGCCAACCTCAGCGTGCCATGTGGGCAATGCAGATAGGTCCACATACATGGAAGCAAGCCAGATCCTCATGGTACCTCTTAACTGCTGTGTCAGTATTCGAAGCTGTTGCTAATCATATATAAAACTCTTCCCATTTTCTCCCACAGGTCACTCAAAATTTGGCTTTTCTGCTTATGATTCTCTGAATATTTCAACTTCACTGTTTCTGCAAATAGCCCACTCTCCCCGCACTCAAAAGAGATTCTTCTGCTCACTTCAAAATCCTGTCTCTTGCAGACTTTCCAAAACCCCTTCATCCCCCAGGGCTTTTTCTTACTCCTCATACCCTTCTTTCTAGCAAATGCTTAGCCTTGCTTCTGTCTTTCACTGTACTATCATTAAGTTCGTGATTGTATATGCTTGACGCATATGCTGACTCAGTCCTCAGAGCTTTAAGCTCAAGAACAGATTATAATGGTTGGTTATAACGATTAACTATAACATATTGCAACTAAAATCTTACAATATACACATTATACTTGTTTCTGTGTGCAACTCTGTGTACAACTGGAAAAAGTTCTTTCTTCCAAAAGATCAGTAGCTTCAGGAAATTGTATTAAGGGGTTTTCTTGATACTTTCAGTGACTCTTGTTTTTTTAAGGAAATAATTTTTAAGTTTTATTTATTTATTTATTTATTGCAATTTATTCTCTTTGTGTCCCAGCTGCAGCTCCCTCCCTTGTGTCCTCCCAGTCCCACCCACCCTCCCTCGTCTCCCCTAAAAGCCTAAAATATGCTTTTTCTTTTGCATATTTGTGCTGAGAAGTACTGAATGCTTAATGGATAGCTGCCAGAGTACTTACATTTACAGGAAATATTCTTTGGGTCAGAGCATCCTTCTATACAACTCAAGCAAATGCACTATACAGAATTTATTGTTCTGGCCATTGGAAAATTGGAATACTATTGAGTAATATTTATTTATTTATTTATTTATTTATTTATTTATTTGTCACGTCTCAATTTCCAAAGCCACCCTGAAAGATTCTTAGGTTAGTAATTAGTTTATGACCAAGATTAAGAGCCTGGTGTCCAAATTCATCTCAGAGGTTTTCTCTGTTGATTAATAAGTAATAAATATTCCATGCTATAAAATTCCCCAATATATGCTTCCAGCTCTAATGTAATGCTTCAAGCTGTAAGGCTGATTTTTAGGTCTGTCTTGACCTCTGTGGAACAAAAGGAGCACATATATTCTATAATGATGAAGAGTTCAAATATCACTTTTGATCAAAAGCCACAGAGGGAAAAAAATAAGAGTAAAGTTTATTACAGAAATCTCAGTTTACTTTGGGTTTTCTAAAAATATCTCAAGTAAAAATATTTTTATCATCATATATTCCATTACTTATACTTATCTATGCCTTGGTACACATACACGTATAGACATATATATGCCTTGGTACATATATAATGTGTTAGATATTTAACATGTATGTTTTGTAAACAAGCATATATATTTATTATATGTACATGCATAATATCTATATACTATATGATTTTTCATTGAGGTAATGAGTGTAAATAAAGGTAATCCCAGTTAGGTTATTAAAATGAATACTTCAGATTAATTTTGTTGGTAGGCATAATTGTAACTTTTTTTCACATGGACCCTGTAATTTTTTTGAATAAACTTTTACACAAGAATCCAATTTTGTGTTCTAAAGCTTCTCTTGGAAATAGATTACACAATATCATATGTATGCACATATATGTGTGTGTGTGTGTGTGTGTGTGTGTGGCTGAATGACAAAGTACAGTTGAGTTTCTCTGTGAGTGGGTTAAAATGCACACCACCAGTGGAGAGCATGAGGGTTAAACACACTGAGCCTCCATTCCAAACACAGTAAGGCAACTACAAGTCAAACACAGTGACAGTGCTGATTAATTAGAGACTCCTACCCCCAGCCCTTCAGAGTGATTTATGAAGACACATCTCTGGTCTAATCCAGTGTGCTGACTGGATTAATGGAGTGAGCTAGAAAAATTCACTGGCTGCATTGTCTGACAGCCTAGCAAAGCATTAACCCCTGGAGTTTTCTTATCTGGTCTATTGACAAAATATTAATTATGACAAAACATTCATGCCTCACCTAATTATCTCTTGATAGCTTAGTTTATATTTCATAAATAAATATGGAGGAACATATTGCACTGAATATTTAGATATATTGAAATTCTTTGCATTAGAAAGAAGTTGCGTATAAACATTTAAGAACAAAGTTAGATTAAGCTGTGTATCCATTCTGGAAAAAGAGCCAACACAGCACGTCCTTCCCTTCTTAAACATCTGCTCAGAGACAGATTTATTACAGAGTGAAGAAAAGGTAAAAATTCTTCTGTAAACAAACACTATTCCAATTGCATTCAGCTATCAGCTTATAGGCTGCCTAGTGGTAGTGAATTCTAAAATAAGGAGTGATTCTGCTTGGGGTAAAACTTAAAAGATACATTCTATATACTAACAATTAAATTACAAGAATTTTCATGTGCCAACCTAGCAACAAGCAAGTTGGCACAAAATCTACTTCTACTTGTGTAAAATATATAATAATTACATATAGAATTTTAAAAGTAAAGAATTTCATAAAGCTATGCTGTACAGCATCTAAAGTAATAACTGAAATAAAGCCATTTCAGTTATCAAGATCAAGTCTGAGATGTATCATAGTAGATAACTTTTAATTGCTATTAATGATGTATGATTCATCTTAATACATTTTTAAATAAGTTACATCAAATATCAAAACATCTATAAATAGTAGGACTTGAAATTCTATGGTAAAATTACTTCTTTTATTTATGATCAAAGGATAGAATCAGGTAAATAAACTCTTAACTCTATCTTACACTAAATCCAAATTAAGAATTAAGTATCTAAGGACTAGCTTAGTGAGTATTGGCTGCCTTTCCAAGGACTCAAGTTTAATTTTCACCCGCAGAGGGCTTCTGAAATGCTCTGGCCCTGCAGACTATCAAAGTAGATGCTGAAGCTTATGGCCAGCCTTTGGGCAGAGTGCAGGTAATCTAATGAAAGAAGTGGAAAATAGTAAGATCTGGAGAGGACAGGAACTCCACAAGGAGAGCAACAGAACCAAAAAAATCTGAGCACAAGTGTCTTCCCTGAGACTGATACTCCAACCAAGTAGCATGTATGGAGATAACCCAGAACCCCTGCACAGATGTAGCCCATGACAGTTCAGTCTCCTAGTGGGTTCCATAGTAATGGGAACAGGGACTGTCTCTGACATGAACTGATTGGCTTGCTCTTTGATCACCTTTCCCTGAGAGATGAATAGCCTTACCAAGCCACAGAGGAAGACAATGCAACCACTCCTGATGAGACCTAACAGACTAGGATCAGAAGGAAGGAAAAGAAGACCTCCCCTACCAGTGGACTTGGGGAGGGGCATGGGTGGAGAAGGGGAAGGAAGGGAGGGATTGGGAGGGGAGGAGGGAGGGAACTACAGAGGGGATACAAAGTAAATAAAGTGTAATTAATAAAAAAATGCCTAAAATATAGATAAATAAAATGTAAAACAAAATCCTGTGTATTAAAATAGCAATTATGAAACAATGTAAAATTTATATAGTAATAGTATTATAAGATTAATATTATGATGGTTACAAAAATTTAGATAATTTATAAACTGTTCCTATATCACTATGACTTAAAGCTCATCTTTAAATAGAATAGTTCCTGTGTGTGTGTGTGTGTGTGTGTGTGCGTGTGAATTTTCTTCATTCTAATGATTGTTGAAAAGAAGAAAGAAAATGCAAAAGTGAACAAGTTCATAAATTTTTATTTCTTAGTCCATCAGCATGGGAAATTTAATATCAGTCTTTAATGTCCATAGCTATATTATGTCTCATGAAACTAATATGTAAGATCAAAGCTGTACTCTCACATTTGTGAGGTTGGAACTTCAGACTGTTACACAAATAAAATCTTCAGTTAATGCCATGAAACTAAGGAAGCTCTGCTCTTCAATGTGAACTTTATCAATATCAAGAAACAATGTTGACTCTCAAAGGTAGGAACTTGATGATGGCTTCTGGAGGTTGGTATGATAATGATGACAAACAGGCAATAATGCACAGAACAGCTTTCCCCTGGACAATTACAAAGACCCAAATGTCAGTAATCCTAGATGAAAATATATTTAAATAATTTAATAGGTTTTCTGAGGAACTCATTGATAATGAATATCAGCTTCATAAATAAAAGTTAAGTCTTGATAATTCAAGTACGTCAAAAGGCAATATTGTGTACTTAGGAATCTAAGAATGCACTAAAAACCAGAAAAGGGGAAATATAATATACTCTGACTGTGTCTCCATCAAACTGTTCATATGATCCAAAACGACCCTAAAAATGAACATAGCAAGCCTAGTAAGTCTGCTAACAATACTTCAGATGTGGAAATTTGTATTTGAGTATTTGATTACAACACCACAAATTATCTAAACACATTGTTCAGTAACAAAGGAAAAATCTTGTGTCATTCAGTAATGCTGACATTATGGACTGGTACATGAAAAAAAACCAATGTCCGTATGTGATACAAGCCAAACAATATTACACATCACTAGGTTAAATATCTTTTAGCTTATGAACAAAATTAAAACTATGATATGTACCAGGTGAAAAATGTTTCAATTTGATTCTCTAAAACAATTTCTTGAGAAGGTAACATGGCTCCAGCATTTCAACTTTAACAGGAAAGTCTTATTGTTGCTTTGCAATTAGTGGAAAATCTCCTTCATGGTTCAGATCTATTTCTTTGTTTCAAATCGAGTCCAAGTGTACTCAGGTCGAGTTGAGGAAAATTCAGCCCACAGATGTCTTTCCCATGGAACCCTTCAAGAATGGCAGGTGTTCATGTCTCTATTTAGTATTTTCATGATATTGCCCCTCACTTTCCTCTTCAATAATTCTTATCTAATTTTTTATCTTCCTAGTTATCCTATAAGCACCAGGAAAGCTAAGCCTATATCACACCTATCTCTTGTAATGATAAATGCTTAGTAAATATTAAAGGGAGGAAGAAGAAGACAGGAAAGAGAAAAGGAAATACAAGAACAATGGAGGGAAATAAAAGGAAATAAGGGAATAAGGAAAGTGCTCCGTTTTCTTTTCATGTTCTTCAGACTAAATGATTTCTTAGCTATTCTTTAAAAGGGAAGCACCCATTTAACATACCTCTCCTTCTGAGGTTCTAATACTGACCAAATTTTTACCATGGTGCTTATGTCCTGGGTGGTACACGGGTACTTAGGTCCAGGTTCCACTGGACTTTACTTTCTACAATAGGGTTCAGCTAGAATTCAGGTTCAGCCAGGACTTCTAAGAAAGAAGATGAGAGTTTGAAAAAACAAAGTTCATGCAAACAAAGGAGAAAGTTTAATACAATTACAGATTGTAAAAGAAATTACTTTCAAAAATAAAATACAGCAAATGTAACATTTAGAAGGATTCCTGAAAGCAAGATCTGAGCAAGCTATTTCCTATCCTAAACCCTTAAATATGTTCCTGTTTCCCAGAGAGTGAACTCTAATTCTTAAACGGCAGAAGCAACTCTTTCCAATTCTGTAATTTCTTCTTTCTTTTGGCCACTAATTCAAACTGGGCCTTTAACTCAACTGAAAAGCTTCACTTTGCAAATATTTCATGTTTTGTCACTTCCTGTTCATTGCAGAAACACTGTTACCTCACTGTGATTCCTGAGCCCCACTGTCTCTCTGATACTCGCTGAAAGTGGGTACATACACACAGACTCTCTCTCTCTCTCTCTCCCTATCTCTCACATACACGTTTCCAACTTTACATTGAAATTCACGTTGCATTTCTTGCAGTAATTCTTTCCAGGAAGGAGCATGCGACACCCATTCATACAGGCTGGCAGTCACCTCTGTACTCCTGGTCTGCTTTCACCTGGGAATTCAGATGATTTCTACTACAATTACATGGCTATCTTGCTCTCCAAGTATCCCTGGAAGCCAGCAGTGATCCACTGGAATGATACATACTCTATAAACACTCTTTAAACTGTAGGAAGACCAGCAGAACTGGAACCGGAAAAATAATTAAAAAGACATTCACTGCTGAGGGTACCCAAATTTTTATTTTTATGTCTCTATTGTCTTAATATCTTTCTTCTAAAAGAAAATTGATTTTACATTGCCAGGAGATCTGTTTATTCACACGCTTTAATAGTAACAGATCTTCAAATGTACTATGGTCACATGGGTTTACATCTGCTCTACTGCTGTGCTTTATTTCAATCCTCAGATTTTCTTTTGTTGTGTGATACTCTGCAGCACTTCCAGAGCACGTTTTTCTGTACTTTTTCTGAAACTGGACTGGAGAATTTTTTTTAAATAACTCATAACACTCTTTTATCTAAACTTATTTTTGCTTCACTATTTTTATTTTCTGAATATTTGCTTTCTAGTTTTTCACTGAATTTTTTTTCCAGAAATATAAGCAAATGGTGACAGCACATGATTCCAAAATCCAGTGACAATCCCATATAACATTTTGTGGAAATTCCCCCCCCCATTTAAATTTAGAAGCATGAGGTTGGATGCCCACTTTTTAAATTAATTTTATTTTTTCTTATTAGTTACATTTTTATTAATTAGTAAAATTTTTATTAATTTTCATAAATTAATTTAATGAATTTTAATGCATTTTATTAATTTTACTTTTTCTTATCAGTTACATTTTGTTAACTCTGTATCACAGCTGTATCCCGCTCCCTCATTCCCTCCCAATCCCACCCTCCCTCCCTCAGCTTCTCCCTGCCCCTTTCCAAGTCCACTGATGGGGGGGACCTCCTCTCCATTCATCTGACCCTGTTTTACCAGGTATCTTCAGGACTGGCTGCAAAGTCCTCCTCTGTGGCCTAACAGGACTGCTCCTCCCTTGGGGGATGGGGAAGTCAAAGAGCCTGCCATTGAGTTCCTGTCAAAAATAGTCCCTGTTCCCCTTACTATGGGAAACCAATTGATGGGAACCATGGGCTTCATCCTAGTAAAGGTTCTAGGTTATATCCATACATGGTCCTTGGTTGAATGTTACTCTCAGAAAACCCCCTGTGCCCAGATATATTTGGTCCTTGTGGAGCTCCTATCCTTTCCCCATCATACTAACTCCCCTTCTTTCATATGATTCCCTGCACTCTGCCAAAGGTTTGCCCACTTTTATTTCCAGCACTTGGGAGCCAGAGGCAGGCAGATCTCTGAATTTCAGGCCAGCCTAATAAACAGAGTAACTTACAGGACAACCATGGCTACTCAAAGAAACCCTTGCATGAAAACCCATATATATGCGTGTGTATGCACATGTGTGTATGTGAGCAAAGTGGCATGAGGATTCAGAGTTAAGATCATCATGGACAAACAAATATTGTCCCACATGTCAAATGCAGTCTGATATAAACAGAGCTGCTCAAGCCCGTGTGTGTGTGTGTGTGTGTGTGTGTGCACATACTTTAAAGACTATATTTGTACTTATGTGAGTATATCAAAATGACTTCCCTGATTTCCTATAAAAGGCCATTTAGTTTTATCCATGATATTTTAAAGATGCCTGTATTTTCAGGAAACAGAGGCCACAGAACCCCGTGTGACGCTGTGCTGGAGTGCGTTTCTTTGTTTCTTCTGTGTTTGTGTAACTTGTCCTACACGGCAGTTGCTGTGGTGCAGTGGCTTCACTGAGAGAAACATCCTGCCCATACACGGATAGCATCCTTGCACACTGGGGGAATGAATCCCGTTTAGATTTGTGATTCACTGACAGTTACCGCACGACTGACTGAGGGAGTGGTGGCAACTCACTTCATTAGCTCAGAGTACTGAGGGTGAGGCTACACCTGGCCTGAAATTGTAATCAGGTGAAGGTGCTGCTGCGGCTCTCTGTGCTAACGGGTCAGGAGTCCTTTCGGGACTGCCTGCCTGAGAATCCTCACTCCAGACACATAAAGGATATAATGGCTGCCTAGCAGCAACCTGACATTTCAGTAGTACCAGTAGCAATGTTAAACTGAATAGGACGCAGAGTTGCAAAGGTGAGGAGGCTTAGAGAGCAGGTTTTCCCAAGAACCTGGTGATTTATAGGAAAACCCATTAAAATCTCCACACAATGAACTTCTCTAGATGGACATATTCTTGGCAAAAAGGTCAGTAGCATGCCTGTTAAGAAAAGTCATTTATGCCAACAATTTGCTTCTACTGTTGATGAGGGGGTGGGAGAGAACTCACATAACTGGATTAAATGGCTTTTGCAGCTTGACCTCCCGGAAGAGGAAGAAAAGAAACCAAAGTGCTCTAAATGCCCAATTATAATGTGCTTTACGAATGAAGCACCATTCCTCAGTTCCAGAGACTGTATTCCCATTAAGAGATGAGACAAACAATTTCTATATTAAGAGTACTTTTAAAATGATTTTCTGTCTGCTTTAAAGATACTGTGTTCCTTATCTATAGTTAAGAATTCACAAAAGGCTAAGAAAATTCAAACTTCAATTGTTCATTCAGACTAGAATTCAAGGACTTTATCTCTATTTTTAAAAACAGTGGGAATAATAGGAAGAACCTTGATTCTAGTGTAAGCATGTAGACACTTGACTCCCATGCCGTGGTAAGAAAGGGAACTCAAAGGAGGACTGTTTGACAGAAGGAGGAAGCAGATAAGAGACAGGATACCACCTTGGTCCAGAACACAGGTGTATCAAGGCTCTGACATGCTTGGCCTCCAGGTATAGACCAGTCAAATGTGGTCCCAGTTTCTGTAGCAGATGGCCAAATAGGCACACAGGTTTCTAAAAAGGCCCTCCTGGGCCTGCACCCGCATTCCCCACGTACCTGGGACCACAGATGGCAGTACCAGCTGGCACATGCAAAAGGATGAACCTTATGTGTTTTACTTACTCTCATCAATTATAAAGACCAAAGTCCATCTCGTATGTATAAAATAGTTCTCAACATTGGCACGTACCTGCTAACTCCTGATGTATTTGGTTACTTATGGCGAAGCCATTTTTTAAAAGGATTTTAGAAATTATGGTATTTTTATATTGTTGGCATATACTTTACCTGGTTATGAATGACATTATTTAGCCCGAGCATTTAAGAAGACACAGATTAATTTTCCAAGAAATAAAGAAACATTCTTATTTTACTTTAAAAAATTTTTTATATAAAAAAGAAATGGTACTAGCTAAAATTAAAAAAAAAGTGTTGGAAATGTGGAGAAAAAATATTTTAAAGTAGTAATGCTCATTATTTATTTAGCAATCTACTTATTTATTATCTTAAGTAGAACTATGTAAAATGTTTGTTTATACCTTTAATTTGTTTTAAATATTTAATATTATTGTATTTTAGCTATATATATATATATGTTAGTTTGTTCACACAGATGTGAATACAAATATAATCACAACCTGCAGTGTAATCTTATTTTATTTATCTTTTCAAAGCAAAATGCATGCAGACAGTTTTGCATTGTGGCTGAGAGCTAAAAAGAATACTAAACAAAAATCTTGATGTAAGGAAGCCCAATAAGAGGAAATGGCATACAGGCAAAAGAAAGTTTGTATAAAATAATGAGGTTAAGGAAATCAATGTTATTGCTGAAAATACACCTGAAAGCAAACAGACAAGGAACTAGAAAGTGAAGCTGGATTAGCTGATACTTTTGTAGTGAATAATGAATTTCCAGTAATAAAAACGTAGTCACACACACACACACACACACACACACACCCCATTTCTAGTAATGAACATTGCTCTTCTGAAGACTGAATCCAGAGCTTACCATCCTAAACCACATGAAAATGGTACTATGTGATGTGTGTGTTGTGAAATCTTTTGTTGCGTAGATGTGCATCATTCATCTGGGTTCAAAGAAAGTGATTTTTCTCATTTGATCATGTTTGAAACAAATTATTTGGCTTAAATGGCAACGAACGTATACTGTATACTCTAAGGAACTGAATCCAACCACGAGTGAGCCCAGAACAGTACCAATGCTGAGCAAACCATTTTCAACCCCATTTAGAACTGCAAGTGCCCTGGCAAACACCGAGAATAGAGTGTAAGTGGTTACACTATTCTGTAATGACATGTGTACTTTAAATTAAATTACTTTCTTTTTTTAAGATTGGATTATTACTATTATTATTATTTTCAATGCAGTTTATTCAGGAACCTTGAACAATCATCTGACCCTGGGGAAAGCCAGCCCACAGCTTAAATAGCCTCTGGGTAGCCAACCCCAGCATGCCATGCGGGCAATGCAGATAGGTCCACATACATGGAAGCAAGCCAGATCCTTAGCCTTAGCCAAATGTGGAGTTGTTTGTGACAGAGAGCACTCACCATCAGGAAGGTGGAAGGCGGAAACCAGCTCCATCTTTAAGGCGCATTACGCAGCTCTCTGCAGTTCCCCCTTTTTGTTTTAGACGCATCAGGCAAGAGTAGAGGTCTGATCTCTGATATTAGAAATAAATTGGGACTTTGTACTGATGTTCATTTAGGTGTCATCCACCCAAAGAGCATCAGACCTGTCCGATACCTTTTTCTCAGAAAGTTCCAAATCCCTCCCCAGTTGATCCGCAGTGTTAGTTTTCAAAATCTGTTTCAGAATGTACGGTCATTCTGATTTTTCAGGTGGGTCTCCTTCCTCGATTCCAAATGTCTTTCTAAGTTGTTGGCATTGTTCTCTTATAGACTCTGCTCTCATACACTTCAATCTATTACAGTATTTGATACCCTCTGAAAGTTGATTCAAACGCTTTTAAAACTCTAAACTTGTTATACTTATTATCTCTGCCACATAATTTAGAACATAATTTTTGACCTTTGGTCACTGGCCTTTTATTGTCTACTGCCTGTTTATCTAGACTACATGCGTTTGTGGATAAGAATGAGCCATAATTCCTAATACATACATACCACTTTTGCTTCTTTCAAAGACCCACACATATAGTAATTATGCATTGAGTGTAATTATTTCATTCAATTATTGCTTCGAAATGCTAGGACAATGAAAAGGTGTGGAAGGCTAGGAGGAGAAACTTAAAATTGAGAAAACAGGACTTGGGATAGATTACAAGATTTTTTTATTAATTCTTATTTTTGACTTTTTACATTTATGTATTTTATTTGATATGTATAAGTGTTTTGTCCACTGTATGTTTGTACACCATAGGTTTGCCTGATGACTGAGGAGGTCAGAAGAAGCCATTGGGTACCCTGAAATTGGAACTGTGGTTTGTCATGAACCACCATGTGGGTGCTGAGAAATGAAGATAGATACTCTGCAAGAGCAGCAAATGTTTTCAACCTTTGAGCCGTCTCTCCACCCCACAGTTAAGTGTTTCAGCAGTTTGCTTGTATGCCGCACACATGTCATACTGAATATAATTAGCTTCTACTTAAACCCATCAGTAGCTATTATTCAAGAGAAGGGAAATCTGTTAAAGTTTTCTAAGAAATACTAGTTGAGCAGTAAACTCTCTCTCTCTCTCTCTCTCTCTCTCTCTCTCTCTGTTGTACTCTATGTTTGCAGATCTAACTGACTTTTCTGGATCACCCAATTATTAACTGTGACATTGGGGGAGTTTTGAGGCTCAGAACTTTTCATCTGTTACATGGAAATATTAACAGTACTGACTTCAGATGGTCATTACTATGAATAAACGAGATAATCGATGTGACAGGCTTATGGTAATGCCAGGCAAAAGAGAGACGGCTCAGTCAATGTTGGAGAGGTTCATTACTAAAAGCATATTCTAATCCTGTGATCCCCCTAGATCGTATCTGTTAACATGACCTTAGATCTGTGGTCTTCAAATCATCTTAGCTTTTCAAACACACACTATAATGTTCTCTAATGAAATTATTTTATTCCTGATTTATTCAGAAAGTAACCTTTTACAGTCTGCTGTTTTCATACAGGGTATATTCACACCACTTTCAAATATTTTTCTTTCTTAATACATGTAACCTCAGAATAAAGAGTAAAAATGTTCTTCCTCTTCCATTCTATAAATCTGCATTTGTGTGTTCATAAACACCGGCTCCATGGTGAAATAAATTAGCGCTGTAAAGTACACACATGTCAACAATTACTGAGCACAGAAATTTAAGGCCCAGATCACTAACCTTTCCTTTGGCCAATAAGTTACTCTTGTACAAGAAATGTTATTTAGGGGGCACAGAGGGCAGAGCTCTAAATGTTGTACCAACTCTGTGTTTCATATTCCAAAGTGCTGTGACTTTCTTAGTATTATTTCCTACACTTACGGTATAGCCTTTTAGCCTCCTCATACAAGCGTTTTATTAAGGCCATCTTTTTTTTTCTGGATTAATTCTGATTTATAAATAATTACGCTTGTTGAAAGCTTAGCAGAAGTGTGATTGAATGCCAGGTAAGAAAAATGTGTAGATTTTAGTTTATCAAAACTTGTAAGGGGTATTAGTGAGAAAAATTCACCTTCACAACAAATGGCAAATGTTTTTAGGTTTTACCTCTTGATTTAAAAGGTCAATTAATTAAAAATACACTTTCTGGTTTTTCAAGATGGAATGTTATTCACAGGACTGAAGTCCAGGAGTGTGACCTGAAGCTTACCAAAGTGAATGAGTGCCCTACTTCCTAATGCTTTACTTTAAATCTTTTATTCTTAATTTGTGGAAACTCTTTTAAACTGTAACTGTAAGAAAGAAAATCAGTTATGCGTTAGGGACAAACAGCACATGCATTTTGCATATTATGAAAGCGAAGAGAGTCTAGGCTACATAACTATAGTCTAGGCTAACGGGTGTTTAAAACAAGCCTTACTCAGCATTCAGGATAATGGACTCTTTATAGACATTCTTCTCCCTTGCACAAAGTAAACAAGCAAATAAATGTACCAAAACAACAGCATCAAAAAATGCTGGAAAGAAAATGGCTCGAAGCATGTGGAATGCGTTTAGTTCCTTACTCCCAGGGAAATTGGAGAATCTAGTTTAGTACTCAAAACAGACCAGCAAATATATATTAATTCATGTCTGCTCCTAATAAATATAAGGAATAGCAATGGCGTCTTTATTTGTGGACTTTCCCTGCCTCTAATCTATATAATATATCTCTCCTAGGTTGTTCTAACCGAAAATGTTGCTTTAATTTCTTGCTTTGTTCTGCTTCTGAGCATGTGATTTTTTTTCATGGCTGATTGCCTTGTGTTTGCTTGAATAAGTTGGTTTTCCTGGTGCTTGGTGTTCTTATTAGTAAAACTCTTTTAAAGGAGTTTAATGAGATAATGTATGAAACCATAATAGGAACTAAGCAAATGTGAGCCTAATATGAATTTTGGTCTGGAAGTACACTACCCTGACTCATCAGAAATTTAATTAGGCAGAAATCCAATAGCATTTGAATAAAATGTATTGAGTTGTATAATAATGGCCTTTTGCTGATCTCTTTCTCTCTAGATTCTCCAATACCTATGATCTTGGTGGATAATTGGCAGATCGCTTGAGCAATGTTGAAGAGAATGCTACTTCATTGTCTGTCTTGAGCTTGCTTAACAACAACATCCATCGATTTCACTCAAAATCCTACTCAAACTTCCAGTCTCCCGACGTCCACAGCAACCTAGTGTGTAGATAAACTGAACCCTGTATGCTCCCACATAATCAATGTTTTCTTACCTTATTTTAGGTTCTTCCCACTATCCTAAGTGGAATTGTTGAAATTCTACCAAAGAATTTCTATAGAAAAATACTATGAGTTTAATAAGACCAAAATTTTAACTGTATTTCCAATAATTTTAAATATTTATAATAGATTAGCTTTGAGAAAAATAAAAATCATTTTAGCATAAAATAATCCAAATTTTATCTTGCATATGTGTGAAGGTGTGTATATGTACATGTGTGCTAATGTGTATACGTGTGTGTGTGTGTGTGTGTGTATGTGTGTACATGTGTGTGTGGAGGGTAGAGGACATGAATTTCAGATAATCCTTACATGCCATCCATCTTGTTTCATAAGACAGGGCCCTTCACTTGCCTAGAAATCCCTAAGTAGGTTGGCTGCCTGGCCAGAGAGTCCTGGGACTACTTCTCTGTCACTCTAGAATATACCACTGTGTTCTCTACTTTTTTTCTCCTCCTAAGGGTTGTTGGGTATTGTAAGGCACGAACTTTCCAAGCTTAGCCACAGCCCTGTGGTTTGCGTCTTGATTAATCAGCGGAAACTGTAACATTCAATCAACTGAGACTGAATCAAAAAGGACATGTCAAGTTACCAAAGCGTCACTTTATTCTTGGGTAAAATTGTCTCAGACACTGCTTACTGCCATTTGCTTATAAAACACAGAAATTACGTAGTGCCTTTTCATTAAGATTTTAGAGATTTAAATAACAATCATCTCCATCCTCACCCCCTCACACATACACTTTTAACTTTTGAGCAAACTAATAATTTTATAAAACCATTTAAATTATTAGGTGCTAAAATGAACTACATAAATAAAATAAAAGATAATCCTTATTAGTGGACTAGTAGAAGGGTATCAGGGAAGAAGAGGGAGGGAGGGTGGGATTGGAGGGACACGAGGGAGGAGACCACAGCCAGGATACAAATTGAATAAATTGTAATAAATGATAATTAAAAAAGAGGAAAAAGAAAAAATTTAAATACAAAATGATATTTACAGCATAAGAAGTCTAACACGAAAGACTTTGGTAGTTGCACCAGGGTCTTCTGACATGAATGAACAAATATTGAAAATTGAGTTTAAACTGAAAATTAAACTAAAACATATTGTTCAGATAATTCACAGACAATCTTCCTGGAATGTTCCTGGAGCCTTGCATGACCATGACACCATGATCACATCTAGGAGTGGCTGTTTAGATAGTCAATCCAGCACTCTATTTCGAAGCCTTCCCTGATTTTCCGTAAGTCAGCTACAAAGTTCTGTGTACATTTTTTAGGGGACAAGGGACCGCATGGACTGTTTGCCATTCTGAGCAGCAGTGACTTGATTATTATTCTTAAGTGTATATAGCTTACAGGTATTTGTAATTATATCTGGAATTCTTCTGCCCTATATTTTTTTTTCAAGGATTGGATTTATTCACCCAACTTGCACCAAGTGCCAGACCAGGGATGAAAATGAGCAAAACGAAGTCCTTGCCTCAGGAGTTCACAGTCAAGTGAAAAAATAAAATACAAAGTTTAAGATTTACAAGGGAGTTGTCTGAGGAAGTAATCAATCAAAAGAGACATTCTGTTGAAGTTCAAATGATACAGAATGGGGATTTTTCTTGAATGAAAATGTGAAGACCTTGGGGCACTGAAGCATTTTAACTAAGATCTGTTGATGTTAACATTGCTTTGTTCTTTTGTAACTATTTTGTCTCAAAAATTTTGGCCAGTTCAATGACTACTATTTCAAGGCTGTAACTTCTAGTGTTTTTATTTCCAGTTCCTTGATTACTCACCCACAGAAGAGAATCAGGTATGAATTTTAGAAGAATTATTTCTGACATTTAAGATAGTATATGAAAGGGATTACCTAACATTGTTATACTTGAGGTATATAGCTTGCTTTCATATTGAAAATTATTGTTTATGAGGAATGTTTCTTATAAAAAAGTGTTCTTGGATGGGGAGATGGCTCAGCCATCAATAAGCTTGCTAAATACACGTAAGGACCTGCCTGAGTTTAGAGCTCCAGCATAGCCAGCATAACAACTTGTGTCTGAAATCCAGATGCTGAGAAGGTAGAGAAAAACAAGGATGCCTGAGGTTTACAGCCAGTCTCAATGAAATTACGAGCTCCAGGTTCCACGGGAGGGAGACCCTGTCTCATGAAGTAAGGTGGAGACTGAATGAGAATTTCACATTCTAGGCAGAGCATAAATGGACACACATGTTCACACACCATGACCACATGAACATCACACACACACACACATACACACACACACATTCAGGATAGAGGAATTTTCATCTCAGAGGGATTTAGGAGAATCAAAAGACAGGAACATTTAAGGTGTTTTGTATTTGTCTCATTCTATACTTTGAAATAATAATTACATAAATTTTATCACTTAGCACAAAACTCAACCCCAAATGGATCAAAACTCAACATAAAGCCGGATGCACTGAACGTAATACAAAAGGAATTCCAGAATAGCTTTTCACTCATTGGCCCAGAAGAAGACTTTCTGAACAGAGCACCAACAGCACATGCACTAAGATTAACAATTAATAAACATGACCTTATGAAACTGAAAAGCTTCTGCAAGGCAAAGGACACCATCAGTCAGAAAAAAGAGAGGCCTACAAAATGGAAAAAGATTTTTGTCAACAATCCATCAAATAAGTGGCTAACATCCAAAATATATAAAGAACTCAGGAAACTAAATACGAAGAAAAAATATACAATTAAAAATGGAATACAGATCTAAAGGAAACTCAAATAGCTTACAAATAATTAAAGAACTATTCAACATCTTTAGCCATCAAGGAAATGCATATCAAAACTACTTTGAGATTTCTTCTTATGCCTGTCAGAATGGCTAAGGTCAATACCACAAGTCCCAACTCATGCTGGTGAGGATGTGGAGCAAGGAGAACACTCTTCCATTGTGGGTGGTAGTACAAGCTTGTGTAACCACTATGGAAATCAGTGTGGCAGTTTCTCAGCATGATAGAAATTGATCTACCTCAATGCTGAGCTTGAACACTCTTGGGAATATACCCAAAGGATACTTCATTCTTTTATAGAAACATTTGCTGTGCTCATTGCTGCTCTATTCATGATAGCCAGGAACTGGAAACAACTTAGATGTCCCTCAACAGAAGAAAGGATAAAATTATAGAAGTTTACATAATGGAGTATTACTCAGAGAAGATAGGGATAACCTGGGATTAGTAGAGAAGGAAAGCTGTAATCAGGATATATTATGTAAAAAGGAATCTATTTTCAATGAAAAACATAATTACCTAAATTTTGTACTTAAAATGCATTAGAAACTGGAAATTACACAAAACTGAGAAAACTGTTATTGGTTTGGAATTATGCTCTGAATCCTTGGTCATCTAAAACTCTAGCACTTACTCCTCTTGTTGGAGCACATGGTGAAGTGATCAAAAGACTTTAGAATTATGAACCAAGAGTTAAGGAATGATGATGCAAAAGAAATTGTTGACTATGTTCCACAAACTACTATATCTCTCATTAGCATAATCTGGTGACTGGGTTTATGTTTCCTCAATGGTGTGGCATATGCAGATAATTTTACAAAAGTGCATGCAAATGCTTGTAGAAAAATTTTAAGCCAGAAACATTGCTTCCTTGCAAAGGGATCACATCCAAAGATCTAGGTCTATGTGATCTGGCTTAAATGTAGACACTTTTCATACCTCTGGCTGAAATATAGACACACCCTTAGTACACACATTTAATCCCAAACTATGAAGGCAAAGTTAGTCTGTAGAAGGGAGCAGCCATGTTTGAAAGTGACATCTAACTGAAGGGCAGACAAAGTGATGAATCAGGGAAAGATCTGACAGAATGAGTCAGAGACAGAATACACCTAACTCTCAAAGAACATACAGCAAAGAGAAGCTACTTAAAAGAGTAGTATAGCAGTGTTGAGACAGAAAAGTAGGGTACAGTAGAGAGAGAGTAGAGAAGACAACACAGTAGAGAACTCTAGAGAGTTTAGTACAGAAGGCAGCACAGCAGAGTTGAGTTCAGCATAGAACAGTGCAATACAGGCAGTGAAGGTGCAGCTCAGTTTGTGGGGTTCAGAAGCAGAGCAACTCAGGAGAAGCCAAGAGAAGCCCTTTTGAATCAGTCAGCTTGAAAAGTTTTGAGCTAGAAAGGGTGAGATTATTCAACAGTACATCTCCTCGATGACGATTACATCTGGATGACAAAAGATGCTTTTGCAAATGCTGTCCTCTGTGATGAGGAATCACACAGGATATTGTGATTCTTGAAGCTATTCTATTTTTAAATATGAGGAGATAGTACACGTTACGTTTTACATTTAGGTTTACAATGCGTGTGTGTGTGTGTGTGTGTGTGTGTGTGTGTGAGTGAAGAGATAAGTCATATTTATTTTTCTTCCATTTGTTAGCAAAAGCCTCATTTACTGAGAAATCCATCCCTTCTTTGTGGAAATATAAAAGTGCCTTTGCTGTATATCATCTGGCCATGTATATGCCACTCTGTTTCTGTTAAAATCCTCTACAGTGGTTGGGGATTTGTCTGTCTCCTCATTTTTATTTGCTTATGGCTTATATGTAAAAGATTTTATTAGGTATATTCTTATACATAATTGATATGTTGGTGACTGATTATCACACACTATCATTTTTATCACTACTATACTTGCCTTAAAATACTTTTTTAGCAATTACATTATTATTATTATTATTTGCAATTTAATCACTTTGTATCCCAGTTGTAGCACCCGCCCTCATCTCTTCCCAGTTCCATCCTCCCTCCATCTTCCTTCCCTATCCTTCTCCGCTAGTCCACTGATAGGAGAAGACCTCTTTGCCTACTGTGTGACCCTAGCCTATCAGGTCCTCATTAAGACTGCCTGGATCCTCTTCCTCTGTGAGCTGGCTAGCTAGTGCCACCAGGGAGAAGTGATAAAGGAGAAGAAAATAATACTTTGAAAGCAGCAAGAACATACAAAGGAGAAAGGACAATCTCATCAATAAATGTCTGGGAATTCAGAATAGTGATACATAGATATTAGCCCGTAAGTTTCATTCATATACAAAACTGAAAAATTCAAGTCAAATTGACAAAAGACATAAGCACATTACATCACATAAGAAATTATTGTAACAAAAGCTCAAAAAATAGTTTACAACTTCTTTTCTAGGTATGATTCTGAAATAAAGATGACAAAAGCAGAAATTAACAATGGCATGAAATCAAACTGAAAAGTTTTTGTATGGCAGAGAAAATAATCACCAGAGTGAAGAAATAATATAAAAAAACAGGTAAAGTATTTAACAACCACATAACAGTCAAGGGAGCAATAGCTAGAATAAATAAGAATATTAAATATCATATTAAAAACGGGTAAATAAATTAAATTTCTCATAAGATACATAAATAGCCACTACTACAATACATCAATGTCACAAAAAAATAAGTAGATTCAAGGAAAAAGAAAAATTTCATCTCACTCCAGCTGGACTATCTATTATTAAAAACAAAAACATAACGAATGCTGTTTGGTATGAAGTGAAAGGCATACTCAGTTCACCGCTGATGAGGATGCAAATTCATATAGTGATTACGCTGAGCAACGCAAACTCCACTGTATTGGTGATTTGTCCTGTGCTGTTTGAGCTCTCTGAGATGCTGTATCTGGAAACGGTGTTGCCCCCAGCCCCTATCAGAGACGGAACCACGTTTATGTTGTGTCTTCCAAGGCTCCTGTATATGGATCAGTCTGTCCCCCTAACTAAGTGACAAAGAGGAGAAAATATCGCAATAGCCCACGAATAAAAACACTGTGCTCCTGTGAACATCTACAAGGTATGTCACGCCCAATACTTCTTGCTAATGCTTATCCAATGGTATGAAAGTGCCCCCGGCGGGAAAGGAGAAGCCAGATGTTCACCTCTGCGAAGCTAATCCTTGCTGAGGGAACTCCAGCCGATGGCCTTGACTATTCTCCAGTGTGTCCCTGGTGGACGTTTTAATGGTCAGATCTGATGACGTTATCTTTGTTCCTGTTTGATCTTTTACTCGGAAGCCTCATCTGAGGGGTACCCTGGGCTGCTTGGAACTCTGCTGGGAGTGCCAGCTCACTACCAGTGGATCGTGCTAGATTTTGAGTGACCTTTTGGTGACTATTTTTTTTTTGTATCTCTACCAATTATCTATCTATTGCTAATCATTCTTCTGCTTTGGCTTGCCGTCTACATAATGAACTCATTCAAACCAATAAAAATAAATAAATAAATAAATAAATAAATAAATAAATAAGATAGGTCACTTTGCATACCATACAAAACAAGAAATTCCTCAGAAAAAGAAAGATGGAGGTTCTATACAATCCATAAACCTACAACAAGGAATATGTATCAGAATCTGTTAATCCAGTTTGCCAAAGATATACCTGCATGAGCATGTTTATTGCAGCACTAGTCGCATGACGGCAATCAGCATAGAGAAAAATGCATTATGCACCCATCACAGAAAAGCGTTTGTCCACGAAATGAAGAAATTCACTAATATGAAGCCACAACCGTAATACTAGAGACTGTGTTGTTAAATATAATGAATAATATTAAAAAAGCAACACTAGATATTCTTTTTTATCTCAAAGCAAAAAAAAAAAAAAAAAAAATTGAAGCAAACATAGGATTTATCTGTGCCTGGGAAGGAGTTGGTGCAGTGGATGGAAAGAGAAAAGAAAACAAAACAAACAAACAAAAATGAAGGTGGTTGAATAGAAAAATCATCAAACAATCTTCTGCAGAAACAGTAGAATAATCAAAGTTGACAATTGTTTGTTTCAAAACAATCATTAAAGGGGACTTTTTAATGTTTTCAACAGAAAGCAATGGTCAATATTTGGAATGGTCTATGTGACAATTGTCACAATATGTCACATATGTGTCTTGAAATATCACATTAGAGCCCAGGAAAATAAAAGATCATGGGAAGAGTTGCATGGAGAGAGTGAGAAATGGATACTATCAAGATACAATATATACATATATAAAAATTCCAACTAAATAAAACATTATTTGATAGTTAAAATCATCTGGATGGTAGTGGCACACACCATTAATGCCACCAACTCAGCAGGCAGAGGTAGGTGGATCTTTGTGGATTTAAGGCCAGCCTAAGGCTACATAGAGAAACCCCGTCTCAAAAAACAAAACAACCACAAAAAAAGTTAAACTCTTTTAATAAAGATTTTAAAGGACTGCATTGCTATTAAAATAGCTTCAGAAGTTTCCTTCTCATATTTACACACTTTATCTTGCTTTTGACACATTCCAGGCAATTCAGCTCACAGGACTTTCCAATTTGGGGGTTATGAATCTTAGTCCACCATATATTTCAGTCCAATAAAATTCATTAATGTTTCAAGGTTTGGAAAACAAATTCAAGTTTGTTATGAATTTGGTTAATATTCCTTATTTAATGCTCTAGATATCTTTGCCCAAATGTGACCATTTTCTTTCTACTCCAGAAACAGTCTGTTCTACTTTCTTCTGAAGCTCACATTTCTGGAGAACCCCATTGTTGACCTTGCTAACCTTTGGAAAACAAGTTCCTTTTTCTTTCTTTCTTTTTTCTATGATTCTCTGCAGTTTTGGTTTATGGCAGTCTGGCAGATGTGCCTAAGTGTGGTATTTTCGCATATTTATGTAGGTGATTCAAACGTATGCACTTTTATTAATTTAGTTATCTTGGAAAATTCTGCTCTATTCCTTTTCTTTCCTCTATAGCTCTATTACTATATTTCCAAGTGAAAAATTCAACTGGCCTTATCTCTCTCTTTTTTTTTTTCTAAAGTCCTCGATATATTTTTCTTTTTGGTTTGATCTCATGTACTGTTAAATAACCTCTTTCTGTCTACTTAAACTCTTTTTCCTCTCAGTCCATTATATTGCAATGCTTGCAAATTCTTAATTCTGTATATTTTTAATTTAATAGAATTGGTTCTTATAACTGTATGTATAGTGTCCAAGACAATAATTAATTTTCCATGTTGGCTTCTAATTTTGGGATGGATTTTCAAGAAGGGTTTCTCTGTGTAGCCCTCGCTCTACTGAAACTCACTGTGAAGACCAGGCTGACCTCAAACTCAGAGATATGCCTACCTCTGCAGGGATTTAAAGTGTGAGCCACTATCTCCCTACTTAATTTTAATATATTAATTACAACTCTATTAAGTTTGTATTTCCTAAATTTAAGTATCTGAACTGTACTCTTCTTAATGATTTTTTTTCATTGAGTTTTGAGTCATGTCATGACAGTGCCACAGTCATGTTTATGCATGACTTATGCACATACAAAATGGAGATGGAGAACTGCTGGCTAAGTGATTCATACAGATTATTGTTTTTCTGAAGGCTATTGAATTGCTTTTGAAGGGCTCACGTCAGTTACATGAAACACCCTCCAAGCATGGTGTTTCTACTTTTCCAGGGCCAGTCTTAAAGTTGCTAACTTTGTGTGAATTTTATTATGATTTCTGAAAGCCTTGCTCTGTTCTTAATAATTACTACAGTAATAAGAATTGTGATTACGTTCTCAATTTGTGCAGATGGGTGTGAAGCTAAGCGACAACCACATAAATCTAGTTGTACATTGTTCACTTGTAATGTATATTTTTATTAAATTAGAATGATTTTGCTTTTATTATAAGGCAATATTTCAATGTTTTACCAAAATGAATCAAGGGCTCATTAGAAGATGGAGCTACATTGAAGTCATTGAAATACCATTCGATGCTGTTTTGAAAACAGGAGTAGGAACCAAACCATAGAGTAAATATACACTATGTCCCAGACTGTAATTGAACAAGTAAATTCAAAATGTACACATTTATAAAAAAAAACAATAACCGAGAGAGAGAGAGAGAGAGAGAGAGAGAGAGAGAGAGAGAGAGAGAGAGACTGTATTGGTGGCAATCATAGTCCTCAGGCATTTTGATCTTATCAGCTTTCCAATCCATTTTTCATTTTTCCTTTTTTTGTACTTACTTTGTCTGAAGACCATGTTGTAATGAGATTTTTATTTTATTTATTACAATTTATTCACTTTGTATGCCCTATACAGTCCCTTCCCTTGTCTCCTCCTAGTCTCACCCACTTTCTCTTTTCTCCCTCTATGCCCTTTCCCTAGACCCCTGATAGAGGAGGTCCTCCTCCCCTTCTATCTAACCCTATCCTATCAGATCTCATCAGAGCTGGCTGTATCAGTTTCCTCTGTGGCCTGGCAAGGCTTCAATCCCAGGAGAGGGTGATCAAAGAGTCAACTACTGGTGGGTAGTGTCTTTCAGAGGTCCACTATGGAAGGCTCCTCTCCTGTTCCTTGTCTTCTCCTACTTCCAATATCTATCCTATTTGCCCTTCTGAATGAAGATTAAGCATCTTCCCTAGGATCCTCCTTGTTGTTTAGTTTCTTTAGGACTATATATTTTAGTATGTTTATCCTATATTATAGGGCTAATATCCACTTATAAGGGAGTGCATACAATGTGTGTCTTTCTGCTTCTAGGTTACCTCACTCAGGATGCTCTTTTCTAATTCCCACCACTTGCCTGAAACAGAGAATTCTCAACAGAGGATTATCAACTGGCAGAGAAACACTTAAAGAAATGCTCAACATCCTTAATCATTTGGGAAATGCAAATCAAAACAATCCTGAGGTTCCACCTCACACCCATCAGAATGGCTAAGACCAAAAACTCAAAAGATGATGTGTGCTGGAGAATTTGTGGAGAAAAGGGAAATCTCCTTTATTGTTGATGAAAATGCAAACTTGTACAACCACTTTGGAAATCAATCTGGTGTTTTCTCAATTAGGAGTAGTGCTACCTTAAAAGTCAGCTGTACCACTCCTAAGCATATACCCAAAAGATGCCCCACGATTCAATAAGGGCATTTGCTCAGATATGTTCATAGCAGCTTTATTTGTAATAGCCAGAATCTGGAAACAACCTGGATGTCCCTCAGTTGAGGAATGGATACAGAAATTGTGGTACATTTACACAATGGAATAATACTCAGCAATTAAAATTACTGAGATCTTTTAAGGATGTGCCATTCTGTATAGTTCTAGGAACTTGACTGTTTTATAACATTTATAATAATTTTTATAATGAGAATGAGAATGCACTCATTCTCCCCCATAAATCATAAAGCCACTATACTGTGTTAATATTAAGGATTTATCAAAACATTTAGATCAAATTACTAGTAAGATAACAAAACAAACAAATGATAACTTTCAATTTGATACTGCCTTGCTCAGTGATTATGTGTGAATGATTATCTACTCTAATCTAAACTTTGTCAAATTATTTTGCTCAGGTAAAAAAGAAAATTATATATTTATTCCATATTCTATATAAACACTTCCAAGTTTAGTTATGTAAAAATATAATTTATTTTGAAGTATTTTACCCGAATTCATTACAATCTCTTACTGAATGTGAAGTGAACTAAAGAAACTATGACTAAATCTTACTTTTAATTATGAAATGTTTTGGGCATTTACCTAACAGCACATGGTCTTTAAACTATAATAAGTACACAGTTGTTTTCCTTTCTGTTTTTCTAAGCCAGATGATGCTGAATACTTACTATCTAAAGATTCCTGAGAAACATTTACTGTTTTGTGCAGTGAAACCTACATTTTATTGTCTTTCTTCCAGACTTTACTAAAAACATTCCCAAGCTCTTTCTTCGGTGCTGTGAGCGCTGGGCAAGCAGCCAGCAGCGTTAGTACATGGAAGCCAGGTAGCTGTCATACGGGCTGTGGCAGCATGTCTAATTTTGCTGTATTAAACCTGTCACAAAATGTTAAGTAAGAGATTACGGGAAGTATGCATAGAACGCACAGTTTATAACTTAATAAACGTATAGTGCTGGGAACAAGTTAAACCTCTCTCTTTTATCTTCTCTTCCATTTGGCTTCACCCAGCTTTTTAAACCACTGAAAAAAGAATGAGTGAAAGTGGAGAAAATGTTCATGACTCCAAGAAAGGTCTCCCCTAGGCAGTAGTCATACCAACTGCCTACAAATACTTGAGAAGCCAATAATGGTTTCTTTTTAAGGCACACAAATACTTATTTAATATGCCATGGAATACCGTAAAACACACACACACACACACACACACACACACACACACACATACACACACACACACGTGATGCACACTTTACTGAGGCAGGTAATGCCTGCCCAAATCAGGCTTATCTTATACTTCTGTCTTTGCCTCTTTTTAAATTTTTTTTTGTTTTTTCTTTTTAATTTTATTTATATATTTATTTATTTAATTTATTCACTTTGTATTCCCGCTGCAGCCCCCCCTTCTCCTCCCAATCCCACCCTCCCTCCCTCTTCTCCCCCCAATCCCACTCTCCCTCCCTCTTCTCCCCCTGTATCCTTGCCCCAGTCCACTGATAAGGGAGGTCCTCCTCCCCTTCCATCTGACCCTAGCCTATCATGTCTCATCAGGACTGGTTGCATCATCTTCCTCTGTGGCCTGGCAAGGTTACACCTCCAGGGGGAGGTGATCAGAAAGCCAGCTACTGAGTGCATGTCAGAGACAGTCCCTGCTTCCCTTACTAGTTAACCCATTTGGAAACTGAGCAGCCAATGGTCTTCCTTTGAACAGGTGGTCTAGGTCCTCTCCATACATGGTCCTTGGTTGGCGTGTCAGTCTCTGCAGGCCCCCTGGGCTCACTTATAAGTGGATATTAGCCATATAATATAGGATAAACATACTAAAATCTATAGTCCTAAAGAAGCAAAACGACAAGGAGGACCCTAAGGAAAATGCTTAATCTTCATCCAGAAGGGCAAACGTGATAGACATCTGAAGCAGGATAGGACAAGGAACAGGACAGAGCCTTCTACAGGGACCTCTGAAAGACTCTACCCACCAGGATGTTGAAGGAGATGCTGAGACTCTAAGCCAAACTTTGGGCAGTGTGCCAGAATCCTTATGGAAGAAGAGGCAGATAGAAAGACCTGAAGGGGACAGGAACTCCACAGGGAGAACAACAGAGCCAAAATACCTGCATTATACTCTTAAGAGCTAGGATTATAGGCCTCCAAACTTCTAGCCAGCTTCAAAACTGGTTTTAACATCCAAGAAATAATATTAATTACTTTTTATAATTCTGACTTGAGAACTTTGTACGTGCACACAGTATGCTTTGATCAAATCCACTTTCCTATTCCCTTCACTCCAATTCCTTCCCTATTCCCCATCACATTTTCCTTCCAACTTCATCTGTTCTATCTCTCATTTTTGAGCTTAATGTAATTTCAACCTTTTTTCCTTCTCTTTCTTCCATACAAACTCTCCTACATACCTCTTCTGTGCTCCATTTCAAATCCATGGCCTCTGTTTTCATTAATTGCTTTTGCATGCATATATGTATACGCATATATCCTAAATATAACCAGTTTAGTCTGTGTAGGGTTACCTGTATATTTGTTTTCAGGGATGACCATTTGAGTCTATTTGGTAATAGCTGTATGTTTATGGGAATGGGACCATGGGTAGGCTCTGAGTGGTCACATTCTTTAAGAAAACTTACTCTTCTTCCATAAGAAGTTATTAGCTGCCAATTGTTTCTTAACTAGGAGTGAGAACTCATGAGCTACAGTTCGGGTTTTGACTGACTTGGTCTTTTGTAACTCAAGTGAATGTAGTCACAGCCTATGTGAGTTCAAGTGTGAAACATTCCTGCCATGTCCAGCAAATACTGTTTCACAACAAACATCCCCTACAATTGGCTCTTCCAATTTCTGTCTCATTTTCTTTTTTAATTAATTTATTTTTTATTAATTACAATTCATTCATTTTGTATTGCAGCTGTAGCTCCTCCCTCGCCCCTCCCAACCCCACTCTTTCTTCCTCATCTCCTCCCATTCCCTTCCCAAGTTCACTGATAGAGGAGGTCCTCCTCACCTTTTATCTGACGCTAGCCTATCAGGTCTCATCAGGACTGGCTGCATTGTCTTCCTCTGTGGCCTGGTAAGGATGTTCCCCACTCAGGGGGAGGTGATCAAAGAGCTAGACACTGAGTTATTGTTAGAGACAGTCCCTGTTCCCCTTACTAGGGTACCCACTTCGACACTGAGTTGCCATGAGCTACATCTGAGCAGGGGTTCTCGGTTATATCCATGCATGGTCCTTGGTTGGAGTATCAGTCTCAGAAAAGATCCCTGGGCCCAGACTTTTTTGGTTCTGTTGCTCCCCTTGTGGAGCTCCTGTCTCCTCCAGCTCTTTCATGTCCCCCTTCTTTCATAAGATTCCCTGAGTGTGGGGAGTCTTATGACCCTTGTGTTTTGCAGTGATGCAGAACACCTTATTCTCTATGTACTGATCAAAAAATGTGTGTGTGTGTATTAATAGCCATCTACTACAAAAAGAAGCTTCTCTAATGATGGCTGAGGGATGTGCTAATCTATGGGTATATAAAAAAAAGAACTTTAGAGCTGGTTTAATACTATGCCAACTTAGTACCAATATATGGATATAAAAATAGGTTTTCCCCTAGAGTCTATGAGTTAGGCTTTCAAAAAAAATTTCCTAAAACTAGATTAACAATATGATCCATCTGTAATTCCAGCATATACGCAAAAGATTATATACTCCACTACAGAGATAATTGTTCACCCATGTTCAACACTGCTTTAGTCACAATAGCTAGAAAAATAGAAACAGCGTAGATATTGTTGAACTAGTGAACAAACAGATTGGGGAACTTTGGTCTATTTTCACCAAAGAACATAATTTAACTGTTAACACTGTGGAATGTGTAGGTAAGCAGATGAAGTTAGAAATAATCATCCTCAATGAGGTTGCTAGACCCAGAAGGACAAACCTTGCAAGTCTTCACACATGTGGAATGTAGATTTGAAGCTTTGGTTATGTGTCTTCAAGTTGGAGCATAGGGGATATGGATATAGGAGTTAAGAAAATAGTAAGGGATTACAGTGCGCATATAGGGGAAGTGGGCTAGAAAGTAGGCGATGGAAGGTGTAAAGGTAAATAATGAATAATAAGAGTTATTTAAAAAAGGAGATGGGAAGAGAAGAGAGTATGGGGAGCAATAACTAACAGCAAAGACCTTTGAAAATCTGGCACTTTCTCAATTAGGAATAGTGATTACTCAAGATCCAGCTACACCACTCCTAGGCATATATCCAAAAGAGGCTCAAGTACACAACAAGGACATTTGCTCAGTCATGTTTATAGAAGCTGTATTTGTAATAGCCAGAACCTGAAAACAACCCAGATGTCCCTCAGTTGAGGAATGGATACAGAAATTGTGGTACTTTTACACAGTGGAATACTACCAAGCAATTAAAAACTAGGAAATTATGAAATTTGCAGGCAAGTGGTGGGACCTAGAAACGATCAGCCTGAGTGAGGTATCCCAAAAGCACAAAGACACATGGTATATACTCACTTATATAGACCTATAAGATAGTATAGATATACTGAAATCTATACACCTAAAGAAGATAAACAAGAAAGAGGACCGAGGGTAAGATGATCAATACTGACTTAGAAAGACAAATGGGATGGACATTGGATATAGGAGCAAACAAGTAACAGGACAGGAGCCTACCACAGAGGGCCTCTGAAAGACTCTACCTAGCAGTGTATCAAAGCAGATACTAAGGCTCATAACCAAACCTTGGGCATAGTGCAGGGAATCATATGAAAGAAGGAGGAGTTAGTAAGAAGTGGAGAGGACAGGCCCAAATATATCAGGGCACAGGGGTCTTTCATTCCAACCAAAGACCATGTATGGCTATAACCTAGAACCCCTGCTCGGATATAGTCCATGGTAGCTCAGTATCCAAGTGGGTTCTCTAGTAATGGGAACAGGGACTATTTCTGACATGAATTCAATGGCTAGCGTTTCAACTCCACCCTCCCCCCCCCGAGGGAGGAGCAGCCTTGCTAGGCCACAGAGGAGGACATTGCAGCCAGTCCTGAAGAAACCTGATGAGCTAGGGTCAGATGAAAGGGGAGGAGGTCCTCCCCTATCAGTGGACTTGGAAAGGGGCAGGGAGAAGATGAGGGAGAGAAGGTGGGATTGGGAGGGAATGAGGAAGGGGGCTATGGCTGGGATACAAAGTAAATAACCTGTGATTAATATAAAAAATAAAAATTATTATAAAAAAAAACAAAGAAGGCCTTGGAGAGCTCATTTAGAGATTTGCTTTTAGTTTTTAGTTGTGTTCAGTGTCTGTGTGGGGGGGGGAGAGAATTGGAGTGCTTTCTCTGTGACAGGATGAAATTTATCACTAGATATCCAGACACTATGGAACAAAAAAGTCCCATTCTTATAACTACTCAATTTTCTTGGAGTGGCACTGCCATGGAAATTGAGCCATTGAACTACTGAAAAAAGCTATTCTCTGAGCTGGTAAGGAAAGCAGATCTTGCAAAACCCATAAATTAACATTTGGAATAAGATTAATGCATCATAATCTCACTCCACTTTATAAATTCAAACCTCTAGCTCACCTCTACCTCTTAGACAAAGTGAAATAACAAAGACCCACAAACACCCATTCTTTCTTAGAAACATAAGCCTATGGTACAGAATATATATACTTTATGCACTTTGTATCCCAGCTGTAGCTCCCTCCCTCATCCCTTCCCAATTCCAGCCTCCCTCTTTCTGCTCCTTCCATGCCCCTTCCCAGTCCACTGATAGGGGTGGTCCTCCTCCCCTTCCATCTGACCCTAGCCTGTCAAGTCTCATCAGGACTGTTTGCATTGTCTTCCTCTGTGGCCTGGTATGGCTGTCCCTCCCTCAGGGGAGGTGATCAAAGAGACAGCCACTGAGTTCATGTCAGAGACAGCCCCTGCTCCCCTTACTAGGAACCCACTTGGAGCCTGAGCTATTAGACATATAATATATGATAAAAATAATAAAATCTGTGCAGCTAAAGAAGCTAAGCTAGAAGGAGGACCTTGGGTAAGATGCTCAATCTTCATTCAGAAAGGCAAATGGGATGGACATTAGAACAGGAAGAAAACAGGCAACAGGACAGGAGCCTACCACAGAGGGCCTCTGAAAGACTACCCAGCAATGTATCAAAGCAGTTGCTTAGACTCATCACCAAACTTTGGGAAGAGTGCAGAGAATCTTATGAAAGAAGGGGGAGATAGTAAGTCCTGGAGGGGACAGGAGCTCCATAAGGAGATCAACAGAACCAAAATCTGGGCCCAGGGATCTTTTCTGAGACTAATACTCCAACCAAGGACCATGAACAGAGATAACCTAGAACCCCTGCACAGATGTTGCCATTTATAATTTTATTCAGTAATTTCTATACATATATATGAGTGATGGGGGTTGGAAGTTGTGTGAACATCAACTTGGTTTCAACACCTATTACAGAAGCACACACTTGGGGGTGAAAACATTTAAACAGTTTCCACGAATCCACAAAATAGCCATGGGAAAATTCAGTCTCAGGACCCTGCAATCCATTCTCTGTTTATGAATCTCTTAATATGTATTATGTAGATATACATCATCTTGTTTATCTTTAACCTACTATATTAAGCTATCATGTGACAGCAGTAAAAGCTTGATGGTAATAATAATTACTGAATGCTATGTCAAACGGAGACTTAATGTGGCACCATCAGTGACTGGGACAAAATTATAGTTTTTACCAAGATGAATGAAAAACCACATTATGCCCAATATGTCCATATTTATGATTAAAATTAGTTAACGTAATTTATATAAACATAAAACAGAAATACCAGCACTGCATCCATTAGAGCTACGGAATGACACATGCCATTTTGGGATTTTCTATAAGGTGATATTACTATAATGAGAAGTGGTGAATGAATTTCTATATTTTTAAAAATTGGAATTAGGTGATCCTTGGGGTGAGGAGGGATAGAACTTTGAATATTATATTATTATTTGAACTAATAGAATTGAAAATTATATTGATTATTAGAAATTAAACACAGTAAGTCTTAAGTTTCTGAGATGAAGGCTATTTCAGGTGTTTAGGTAAACTATGGAAATATATTTGTGTTTCACTCTACAGATGTTTTTCTTAAAAATTTACTTTCCTTTCACATTTTTACAAGTGAAAATTATTAAATGGTGAAATCTCTCAAAATTATTAAATTGCCTGAACCTTTCATGCATGACAAAGTTGAACCTCTGTAAATAGTAACAACTGGCAATGTGACACATTTATCTTTCTCTTACAAATCGAGCACAGGCCCCCTGTTTCCTCGTAATGTGGATCAGACCCCAAGCCCATTACTGTCTCTGTGTGAGGTTACCATTTGCTGACTGAAGACATTTTATTCAATCATGTGTGTTTAATATTTTCTTTTCTCGCTGACTCTCCTAACCTGGAGGCCACAGAAGAGTCTTCATTAATATTGGCAATTTAGTTTGATCTCACAGGAGAAATCACCTGACATTTTGTTAACTATAACTCATTAGGCTAGCATCATTTTCTAATAGCAGGTTTTCCAAAAAAATATAAACCCTGGTGAAATGTGATGAATTTAAATAAGTCTGTTAAGCAATGCTAACAGCCAAATTATGCTGAACACACATAAAGTTGAGAGGTTTGACAACAAACGCAAGGAGAGATTATAGGATAATAGACACCTTTAAATTCCAATAGATCTTTACCCTCAATGAGTGTGATTCTTTAATCATACAATGGGCAGTAATGAACATTGGGAGGTAGGGATTATTATACATCTAGCTCTGTCTGCTAATAGACTGCAGTCTGGAGGGCACTGATAAACCAATTCTTTTCAGGTCGGGAGTCCATATTCGAATAGTTTTTAAATTGTTTTTAAAGAATTGTTTTTATTATTTTGTATGCCTGTGCATGGGAAAATACGTCCAAGTATTCTTGGAGGACCGAGAGTCCTTTGAAGCTGGGTTTACAGGTGATAAGCCAGCTGACTGGGTGTTGAAACTGAACTTGGGTTCCCTGGAAGAACAGTAAGTTCTCTTAAAAAAAAAAATGCAGCATCTCTCCTCTTCTTAAGGTTTTTTTTTTTATTTTTTCAATTTGTGTCTCTTTTCTAAAAATTGTCTATTTCCAGAAGTCTCATCTGCCTGTAAAAATAAAGACAAAAAAAAAGTCTTTTGCTGAAACATCAGCCTATGTTGACATGAACTGGGAGAGTACACTTCTCTCAGTCAGTGCATTAAGGATGCCCTCCGAGGGCTGTGATGAGAAGTAGGTTAACAAGCACAAAAGTCCAGCTGCCGGAAGGTTCTCAGATGGCATCATCCTGACTTTGCAGCTCTGCTGACCATGAAGGAAGGGATGAGCTACTGCTACTTCTCCATTTTCTAACACTCTCTTCCAGTCGTGACCTCCCATCTGTTTATTTCATCTGTTTATTTAAGACAGGGAAGAAATACGAGATTGCCAATGATCTGGGTAGACATGAAGGGGGAAGGACTATTTGAGAGTTTTTCCTTTGCCTCTTAATGTTCCGTCTTTAACTAATCAGAGGCAAATCATCGCATGATACTGGATTGTGGTCCCTCTGAGCTCCCTCTAAAAGTTATATACTTTATTCAGTGGACCCAAATTGTTAAACATAGAATGCTTCTTTCTATGTCTGCCATTTCTTGAATTCAGAAAAAGTAAAAAATGGGTATATGGCCACTGCTCCTGCATCTGAGCATCCAGTTTTCATCTTATGACGTGAGTATCATCATTGGAAGTTGAGTTTCCAAGAACACTCTAACCAGTTTCAGAGAATGGGTGCCCTACGCTTCTATAAATCAAATATATGTCTTGTCAATATGCTTATTGTATTGGTTTTGTTAGTAAAGTATGAAAGAACACCATGCCAGAACTCTTGAGTGCTGAAAACTCCTAACTATTGTTCTAGTTTTTAACTATCATTTGTATTTTATGTCTTTTGCTCTCCTACTTGGTTAGTTAAATGTAAATGTTGTGGAGGCTGGGGAGATGACTCATTGGTTAAGAACACTGGCTGCTTTTCCCAAGGTGCTGAGGTCAATTCCCAGCACCCACATGTCAGCCCAGAATTGTTTATAAATGTAGTCTCCGATTCCCTATTCTGGCTTGCATACAAAATACCTGTATGAGACAGAGAGAGAGAGAGAGAGAGAGAGAGAGAGAGAGAGAGAGAGAGAGAGAGAGAGAGGTGAGAGAGAGAACACGTCACATGGTGCTTGGATTCAAGAGCAAAATGATGCAGAGGTAGCCAGTTATGATCACCTGGGTTATGAGTGACTTTACAATGTTGTGAAAACAGTGTTCAATCCACTGGAACTGCATGTTGACCTTTGGATTTTCATCTCTTTCCTAAGTATGGCAATATGCTGGTAGTATGAACCCTTTTTGATTCCGGGTAGTGTTAGCCAGCCACAGATTCCAGCCTGCTATATCGTCAAAAAGGTAGACAAATAATACCTTCCCTACAGTGCACTGTACCCGATAAATTACAAGAGGTATGCTATATTTTCTATAGTCTCTATATTAGGTGATATTGGTGAAACGTAGGCTCAGCTAAGTGTTCTGAGAATATCTACAGAAGTCTAGATTCAGCCACAATATATAATAACCTAGGTATGTTAAATTCATTTTCAGTTTACAATATTCTCCACTTTTAGTGCATTCATCTGGGCATGGTAAGTGAAGGAGCTATATAGGTTTGAAATAATATCCTGCCCAATGGTATAAAAACTTAAAATCATAGAAGCTCAAGGCTGTGTCTTAACGTATAGTTCCTAAATGTCATACTCACAGCAAAGCTCAAATTCTCTGTTCACTGTTCTTCTTGGGTCATTATAAGGCTTCTATGGCCAAATCTTCTCCTGAATGAACACCCTGCAGAGATCTACTCCATTTCATAAGCTCTTTGGAGTGATGCTAAAATATCCAGCTGAAGCTTTGCTTAAGTAAGTACTTGAGTATTAGAAGATGCTTATGTCATACCTGACAAATTTTATAGTATACAAGCTAAATGTCTTCAGCCCCTTTGACTCTCCCTGAATACAATAGTGGTTTGTTTTTGTTGTGTGAGTGTGTGTGACTGTGTGTGTACCTAGTGTAAATAATTCGCTTTTGGCTCTCTCTACTACTGCTTTATTTTTTTTTTAATTAAAGGACAGATTCCCATTTATCTACATATACACCTTTTACAGTTTACACATGCAAACCCAAGTTTGCACATAAACTTCTTGATGAAGTAGTTGCCATGACATTGGTATTACTTCTGCTTTCAAGACTTTCCTTTCAGGATTATAGGAGGAGTAATAACTTTGTGCCAGTTAGCTCATTTAATATTAATAATCTGATGATAAATGCCCATCAAGATCCTCACTTGTTCCATGATCACATCATACCTGAACATTTTTTATAATATTGTTATTAAACCTGTCCTCAGCAATGACCAAATCAAAAAGCCAAAGCATAGACATATTTAAAAGGTTTTAAAGCCATGCTTATGAATTAAATATTTCTATGCTCCATTTTATGGCCTTGAGCTAACAAACTTGAGCATTGGAATCAGGTAACATCTTCATTTTATTTTCACATATATTTATCATTCTTCTTTCTCTGAAGCAAATGATTTTAAAGTCTGATAAACTGGACATCATAGTACACAAGTTAGAACTCATAAATAGGCAGCATTGAAACTGGCCCTATGCTGAGTCTGGTATCCTTCAAGCTGGCAGCAGTTGGTTGGTTGACAACCCAGAGGTCATTCCACACTGCGTCCAACTTTGCAGTGCTGACCAGTCTTCACATTTCTCTGGCTAGGCTCCAAAAATGTCTTGAACTACTCAGGAAAGTTTCTATCTGGGAATCTAGTGAATTCTTGGTTTTTTTTTTCCCCCTCAGGAATTTTCTGATACAGTGCTATGTGAAAACCAGTCACAGTAAATTCCAAGAGACTGTAAGGATAGGAGGGACTGCCACTGACTGGCATTGTTTGAAAGGATTCAGGAATAAACTGAGTTTTAAACGGAACACGAGGATTTGAAGGCCTAAGAACCCGATGGCTTACTGATGAAGATTAAGGCATACTGCAGTTGCAGTTTTTCACAGTACTATGTGTGTGAAATTGTATGTGAATGTATAGCAGTTTGTCCTTAATTGTCATGCTATGTGCTATATCATCAAGCATTTAATTATAAAGTAAAACTAACAGAAATCTAACCAACATTTAATGGCCAATTTAACTATTAGTTATCAAGTGTGTACAGACCTATAATTTCATCTTCTGAGTGTATACGCCAAGCTCCTGCTTGAAGTTCTTGTTTTAGTATTTTATCTAACATCGTCTTCACACTGTTTCTTTATTCCATATTTTAACTCCTGAGATAGGATATGAACTTCTAGAAAAGAATGACTACAGCCCACATTCTGAGTTTTCCCTGTACAGCTGCTAGTGCAACAACAGGTGGAATATGGGCCGTTTACATGAGAACAGGCAAAGCATTTGTTTTGGGTTTGTAAGTCTACTTAAATGTGTATGTATACATTGAAGTTTTTCTTTTCCAAATGAGGGTTATAAGCAATTTTAATCCACAAACAAAAGCTTGCTAAAGTAAACACAACAGAATGAACAACTTACAAAGCTATGTGCTATGCCAATAACCATTATAATAACCAAAATAACCATTAAATTATTTCTAATCTTAATTTTCTCATATCTACTATTGATACTGGAAAACATCAATGCAGTTGTTCGGACTTTTGTCACAGGTTATGATTATGTGCGTTTATTTGTTATATACAATCATTCTTACCATAAGAAAGAAAGTTACAGAGGGAAAAGTTAGTCTTTGATATACGGAAACTTTACATGCCTTTTTAAATTTTCTACTTTCAACATATGCCCAGGTGCTTGACTGAATGTTGTGTTCACAAGGCTTAAATATAAAACAGTGTCTCTCCCTTCGCTACTGACTAAACTGCATACTATGTCACATTCTGTTTTTCTAAGACAGTTGTTGACTGATTGTCTCTCTACTCTGTACTTGTCACTTTTTACAGTCCTTGTAGGAGTCTTTCTGCTCTTTCCTAATGTGCAGTTCTTTAATGGAGACAGCAAAAGGAAAACCTGCTCTCCCAAGAATCAATTCCCATAATTTACCAATGAAGCAATGTTTTCCTACAGCTACAGTGACTTTTCTATACATACCTTAGTTGTCTGAGAGAAGAAGTTCCTGAACTGGGGAGTTAGTGGGCCTCTCCTCTCTAGTTGCTAGTAAACCTTAGAAATAGACATTTGACTAGTAAAAATTGCAAAACTTTAAGACTTTTCTACAATTGCTTCTCAAGACAATTACAAAGTGCTTTGTGTGTGTGCATGTGTGTGTGTGTGTGTGTGTGTGTGTGTGTGAAGAGAGAGAGAGTGTTGGTAACACAGCTTGAGTGCCAGGATGACCTGCACCCGTGAAAGCGAGAATGCTCCCATGGGGAAAGTATCTATTTGACACAGTGGGAAAATGTCCCGTAGGGAAGACGCTGTATATGATTACCTTGTGGGTGAAAGGCTTTTTGTTTCATTTGCGGTTTTCCTGGCTCATCTTATGTCTGCATCTGTCATAAATGTCTTTGTTTCCTGAGTGTGGCCAGTTGCATAAAGAGCAAGAAGTAAAAGTCATCAGGATTAATTTCAACTGCTGGGGGTGTGGAGCAAGGCTGGCTGCTAAAAGCTGTTAATTGCAGTTTACAAAAGAGAAATCCCTTATCTTTGAAAGTTTCTTTGCTTGACTGACTCATTCTTCCTGGGAGGGATTAATGCTTAATTAGAAAAAGATGCTAAACAATCTGTGTGCTTCCTGAATGAAAACCTCACCTTAGTTTTAAAGATTCTTAACAAGGTAACATGCTAATTGTTTAATGAAGGATTCTCACACCGAGAACTAGAGATGTGTGGTTAAAAGCAGCGCTTATCGCGACTGGCACTGCTCCCAGAAATCAGTGCAGGGACTGCTGCGGGACCCACTGCCAAGACTATTGGTGTTGTGCTCGGTCTGTGATTGCTTTTGTTTCCCCGCCTCTGAGTGTAAACATGTTTGTCAAGGTACGCTGTCAGGATGGGGAGCAGCAAGGCCTAGGGAGGGAGCAGACTACTAGTGGTGAGGGAGCTGGGGGTTGGGGAGGAGACAAGGCGGTCAGAACTCCCTCCATCTTAATCTGGTGTGAAATTGCGTTTTATTGCCCAACACTAAGCATATCTGCATTTCAGCCTCGGTGTGGGATGTAGGGAAGCGAGAGTTGCCTGTCCGCTTCAGTGAGGGGCACGAGGCGCTGCAAACTGGACTTCACACTTTCCTGGCTGTCAAAGGGCTTGCGCCTTCACAATACCCCAACGTCTTGCTAGGCTGACTCCAGTTCACTTCCTAAGCGAGGAGGCACGGGTGGAATGCCAGGTATGTCTACAGAGCAAAGCAGTGCAGGCAGGCTGACGCCAGGAGAGAATAGGCAGGTACTGATCGAGTTACAGGATTTCTACAAATCTAATCCCTACGTAACGTGAGACTCATTGCAGAGCCAGCCTCTACTAGGGCTGTGGAGTCTGAGGATATGAACAGTTTGGGGAGCTACGATCCCAGTTAACACACTGAAACCCAGCTTCAGTTGAGGAAAACGAACACCCGCTAATCCTTGTGAAGTTCTTTAAAGGTAGTGGTGATTAGAAGTCAGTTGCTAACTGTAGGGAGAGAGAGAGAGAGAGAGAGAGAGAGAGAGAGAGAGAGAGAGAGAGAGAGAGATCTTACTGATCAGATATATTCAATATGCCAGCAGAACATTGAACACACAATAAAGCTGCAACCTGCTAGGGCTCTTTTAAGGAATTCTCCACTTAATATGTCTGACACTAGATAGTCTATGCATCACCAATGATAAGTATGTAAAATTTATGGGGCATTTCTTGCATGTGACAAGCTTGTTATGAAAATTTAAGGTAACATAGTTATTTATTACTGTCTCAAAAGCATCTACTTAAGGGAAACATTTATTTTCTGGGACATATTCATTAATTATCACAGTAAGCTGATGTTATATTTATTAAATGCAAGAAATCAAAGCAGCTGCCTAAACAGGAAGAATACCTAAGTATCAGAATCCCATGTATCTATTATGTCATGTTCTATTCCCGACCGTCCACTAAGAAGCATCATCATTGGAAAGTAGGTAGAAAAAAAAAGTGGCCTGCATTATTATTTAATAAAAGAACTCTTCAAACCAAATTTACTAAATCAAAGATGATCAGTCCACAAGCCAGTCTATAATTATACAATAAAAAAAGCCTGGAAATTTCTCATTATTTTGTCAATAATTGTGACATTCATATGGCATTTGCCATAACCAAAGAGCCCATAGTATAAAATATTTTTCATCTGTTTTTGCAGCAATATGGGCCAAACCCAGAACTTTGAGCCTCTTAGCAAAAGCTCTGCTAATGAGCTACATTCTTTGTCCTCAAAAATAATCTTAAGAGTGAATCTACTTCCTATCTGTTCCACCTTGGAACCATTCTATGACACATGGTTTCAAATTACCTTCCTGCTTTTTATGTGTTGGTGTTCTTTTTGGATACATGACAGCTCTGTGTCCAAGTGGGTTCCCCAGTAATAGGAACAGGGGCTGTCTCTGACATGAACTCAGTAGCTGGCTCTTTGTCACCTCCCCCTAATGGGGGAGCAGCCTTGCCAGGCCACAGAGGAATCCAATGCAGCCAGTCCTAGTGAGATCTGATAGGCTAGGGTCAGAGGGAAGAGGAGGAGGGCTTCCCCTATCAGTGGAAGGGCATGGGAGGAGATGAGTTCAGGGAGGGGGCTACAGCTGGGATATAAAGTGAATAAACTGTGATTAATAAAAAAAATAAATAAAATTAAAAATAAATCTAGACCTCTTAAATACATAAGCAGCATCTGCTTCCAGAGTTTTGTTTGTTGCTATGAAGTTACTAAATTCAAGTCCAGATCCTGATAACAGAATGGCTGCTACTCATCCATGCGTTCTAGCAGGCCTCTTAGGCAGTGTTCATATGAGGAAACTGAGGTCCATAGCATGTGATCACTAAGATGTCTAGACTACATCGTGGAGTTAAGTGGGAACACCGCAGGTGACTGCAAAACTGGATGACTAGCTCAGGCTGAAGCAAATCTTAGACTTGTGTTTTGGCCCTCAACCAAACAGCTCTGCCACTTCTTAGCTCGTGAGCTAACAGATCATCGCGTTTCCATGTTCCTTCGTGTGCTTGTCTTTACGTAGGGACATAAAACTTACTTTAAATAAAAAGATAAAATTTGTTTCCTAATGCTCTGGTGAGGCTTAACTATGATATAACACCACGAGAACAGTTTACAGAGGTCCTGCAGTGAGCAAGAACAATGTCCCCTTAGTTCTAAGGAGTGCTGTGCTGGTCTCCACATGTCGTGACTGGAGGACTGTGCTGAGGTTCACACAGTACATGGCAAGGCTACACTCCGCCGTGAACATTTGCTGGGACAGAGGGGAGAAAAGACAGGCCATTCCCTGAGTTTTCAGCTTCTGGATGAACTACAGAGCTCAGGCAGAATTTACTGAAGGAGTCGCCCCTGCATACTATTACAAGTTAGCTTTTAAGTTAATTTGTGACTTTAAAGTCAACCCAATCCTAAATTTGCTCACTCCCTTGTCCAACTTGTTCCTTTCAAGCTGTTGCCAATTTCATCCCTGTTTCACCTTTGCGGTAGATAAGACAGTGGCATTAAATCTTGGACTACTGGGGCGGCTGCTTGAAAATAGCAGTCCATATCCAAGAAAAGAATGTGGGAAGATATGCTAAGCAGTCTTTCAAAACCCCAAAACATTGATCAAAACTAATAAATTAACAGAACTACATCTTATTTTAATAGTATTGCAAAACCCCAAGTTATTAGTATCTATAATGTTTGGTAAAGATAAGCATTTCTCCCACCCGCTTAGTAATTTTACCAGGTGAGAGTATTCAATATTAATTTTTGCTTTGAGTTTGGCTTTTATCATCACATGAAAGGTCTTTGTTTTCACACCAGGCACATATTTGAAATAGCAAATGTATCTCTCTGAGTAGATTTAGTCACATACTTTATAGTTGCCACACGAAGAATCTCAGGAGCGTTTGCTTCTATTATAGAAAAATTAGAATAAATGCACATAGATGTTTAATTTTTAAAATTCATTTATACATGTTGTGGGTATTTTGCCTGCATAACATGTGTGATGCCTAGTACCCACAGAGGCCAGAAGAAGGTGCTGGATCCCCTGGAACTGGTGTTTTAGAGGGTTGTGAGCCACCATGAAGGTGATGGGAATTGAACCTACATACTCTGGAAGAGCAGATGGTACTCTCAACCCCAGATAAATATCTTCAGTCCCTATAAATTAAAATTTAAAGAAATTCTACCAGTTAATGTCAGAGACAGTCCCTGTTCCCATTACTAGGAAACCCACTTGGAGACTGAGCTGCCGTGGGCTACATCTGGGGGTTCTAGGTTATCTCCATAAATCGTCCTTGGTTGGAGTATCAATCTCAGAAAAGACCCCTGTGCCCAGAATTTTTTGATCCGTGGTTGGTCCTTTGATCACCTCCTCCTGATGGAGGAGCAGCGTTACCAGGCCACAGAGGAAGACAATGTAACCAGTTCTGATGAGACTTGATAGGCTTGGGTCAGAGGGAAGGGGAGGAGGACCTCCCCTATCAGTGGACTTGAGAAGGGACATGGGAGGAGATGAGGAAGGGAGAGAGAAAGGGTGGGAGAGCAAGGGGGTTACAGCAGGAATACAAAGTGAATAAACTGTAATTTATAAAAAATATAAATAAATTTTTAAAAAGTGAAAAAAAATCTACGAAGACTTCAAAAGTAAGATTAACCAAAATCTAGCTCAATAGTAAAGTATGTGCTTAGCATGAGCCATTAGTCAAAACCCTAGCACCAATACAAAATAAAAGTGAAGTTTAAAACATGTTTTTCATTGTTTCATTTTGGAAAAATAAGAGTATTTTAAATATGATTTGCTCAGAATTATTTAAAATTCAATTTCTTAGGTTGGCAAGATGACTCGGTGGGTTAAGGCACTTGTTAAACTAACTCAACAGCCTGAGTTTAATCCCATGGGCCTCATGATCAAAGGAAAGGACAGATCTCCAAAATTTGGCCACTGACTTCCAAACACATGCCATGTCCAGCACACACACACACACACACACACACACACACACACACACACACTCATGGGTGTGATGAATACTTTCTGTGTACTTGAACTGTGTTAGCTTTCTGTTGAACAACTTGCTTGTATATGACCATAGCTGCTTAGTGAGAGAACAGAGCGTTTTGTTTTGTTTTGTTTTGTTTTTCCCTTTTAACAAAACCTTACCCTAAACACTTGGTTCTACACTCGGGTCCCTATTACCCAAGTGTAGCCCCAGCCGTGCAGAACAAGGACATCGAATTGGATATGGACTGTGTCTGAGAGGTTTCCTCAGGTGGACTCCTCGGCACTGCATGTTTATTCTCTCCAGTGCTGAGAAAGCAGTGACAAAGTCCTGCACTTTGAATTCATTGCCTTTCTTAGACTGAAGGACAAATGTTGTTTACATTAAATTCAGAATTATTTTTTTAATATTGTTTCTTCAATTCTTTTTTTTTTCTCTCATTCTCTTCCTTGGGGAATCCAAGAATGGTCATATTAAATCACTTGAAGTTATTCTTACACTGAAGCTTTATATTTTAAAATTATCTTCATAATGTTTCTTTATATCCTCCTTATATGTACTTAATTTTCAAATATACAGAACACAATTTAAATATCTATTTAAATGTTCTTTCTGATAATCACAGCACTTTCTCATGTCTGTGTGAGTTTCGCTTGACTATTCTCATTTTAGATTCTGTTTTCCTTCTTTGCTTTCCTACATCTTGAGTAGATTCCAGACATTGTGAAATTTGTCTTGTTAGGTGAGGGAGACTTTGTATTTTTGAACTTTGTTCTTGGCTGCTAGGTTACTTGGAAGTAGTTCAATCACTTTGGTAATGATTTATGATTTTAAGGTGTTTTTGAGCAGTGCATATCTCAGGAGTAATTGATCTTCGCTTTGAAATAAGGCCTTCCTGAGTTCTCTACTAGATAATCCACAAGTTTCTCCAGTCTGGATGGTAGAAAAAGTGGTGTTCATAGACCTTCTTCTATGAATGATCACTTTCCCTTGAAAAGTCTCAGGGGTTCTCTCAGCAACTTCACATAGTACCTTCACATGTGTGTGCTGACCCACATTCCAAAGAGTGTTTGGACAGTCCTCTGTAGATCTCTTTTGGGCAGGGTTTACTTTATAGTACTTTGGGGAATACTAAACACCTTGGCCTTTCCAAGAGTTTTCTCTGACCTGTGAATTTATAGGCTAGCCTAGGTCTCAAGTAAAAGGTCTAAGCTATCTTCATCTCGAAAGCTGCATCTTTTGGCATGCCTTCACTTTTCAAGGTAGGAAGCTGGAGATCCTAAACTTCACCTTCTTAGCATTTCTCTCTCAGCCTATGTGTCCTGGGCAGTGCTGTGGAAAACACTGATTTATTTCATGTTTTGCCTTTTTTTTGTTTTCAGCCTGATGGGGAATTCCAGTTCATTTATCCATCTTTGCTAGAGGAAATAAAACTCAGTTTATAAGTCAAAGAAGAAAACTGATAGATTCTAGGGATGCTCATGCTAACTTTTAGATCCTTATTGAAGAGTTGAGGACATTGATGCATAAGAAATAAAATAATTTCTACACTGTCACATACAATTAATAATTTCTATTGTTGTTATATTTTATTTAGTATAAATAATCTGACTTCTTATTCCTATGTTTTAAATTTTATCCCTGTATGTTTTTGAAGCACATGAATTTGAAAGGAATCTTTTCTAGACTTTATTCCTTAATTTTGATCTAAAAATAGAAGTTGAGACCTCATCATTTTGTTTGGAACCTAGAAACATATGTGGATTTGAAAACGAAGAAGAAGAAGAAGAAGAAGAAGAAGAAGAAGAAGAAGAAGAAGAAGAAGAAGAAGAAAAATAGGTTGACACCAGCTGTTCCCATCCTCTAGTCCCTGCCCCTTACTAAATTAAAAGGAAAAATCTCAAATATAAATATCCTACTCCATTAACATCAGGGAGAGATCAAAGGAGAGGACATGAGATGGATGGATAGATATAGGGTAGATAGATGATAGATAGATAGATAGATAGATAGATAGATAGATAAGGAAGGAGAAGATCTTATATATGAAGAGAAAACACAAGAAATTAGATTCAATGCATTTAAAAGTTAGAAAATCCCTGTGGTGTTGAGAAATATACATATATTATCACTATGCCTAAGACGGTCAGTGCTTTCCCAGTCATGGACTCACAATAATTATGTAAAAAATGTTTAGGAGAAATGAGGGTTGAATAGGAGAAGGAAGAAGTGGGCAGTTGTCATGCTCTTAAATGGCTCATTTTATTAACTTGTATTCCTTCTGGTTTTGCTTACATGGTATCACTGATGTACAAAAATAATAAAGACACTGCTTCATATGACAGCTTAGATGTTTAATAGAGGCCACTTGGCCCAAAATATTTATTTACAGGCCATAGCTTTGGACAGTCTATGGCAGAACTTTGAAAGTGTACTCTGTGGCTGTACCCTTGAAAAAACATCCACAACAAATCTGAGATAAATGTTTGGCTTTGCAAATTCAAAACTTTTTACTTTATTAGGGGATTTTTGGTTTTTAATTTAATGATGGCCATTGTACACATATAGGAGTCAAAATTAAATAATTTTATAAGTTTTTCTACAGAAACATTATCTCAAGAATAATGTCCCAAGGAAAATGAGCTGTAGCTGTATGCATAGCACATGGCAATAATCAAACTATTCAGGAAACTGAGTCCGGAGAATCATGAGTGTGAAAGCCTGGATTTCATACAGAATTCTATGCCACCTTGTTGCATATGGTAAGACTATGTCTCAAAATAAACCAGCAAAAATCTAAGAGTTCACTTATGAAATAAGTTCTATAATTATGTTTTCATGTACTACTGTGGTTGTACTTTTTAATGATTTCTTTTAATTTTTGAGATTATAATATAATATAATATAATATAATATAATTTCCTCATCTCCCTCCATAACCTCTCATATGTCCATATGCTCTTACTTATTCTTTTTCAAATTTATGACACCTTTTTCCACTGATTGCTCTTATATATGTACAGACATATACACATATGTATATGCTTATGCATATTGTGTGTATAACACATTCTGTATGTGTATATGTATATAATATATATATATATTCCTAATACCTAATAAATAAATAAATACAACCCAAACAGTCTATATAGTGTTCTTTGTATATGTGTTGTCAGGGTTAACCATTTGGTGTGCTCTTCCTTGGGGAAGACTTGCCTGCTCTCAGATTAATCGGTTGCCTATAGTTCTTTGTATGGAGTTGAAGGCTCCTGAGTTTCTCATCCCTGTCCCAAGCCATGTCCATATTACCATCTCTATTGTAGAAAAAAGAAGAAAAAAGACAAACTCTTTTCCCAACTAAGAAAAACTAAAACTAAAACTAAAACTAAAAAAAAAAAAAAAAAAAACAAAACAAAAAAAAAAAAAAACAAAAAAAAAAAACAGATCTGGGGAGAAGATCTAACTTAACAGTCAGAAATTAACATGAAACTTTACAACAGACACTTAATAAATACAGACTATTATAAGAGAATACTTTCAAAACCTAAGAGCAAACAATAAATTTCTAGATTCAGCCATCATTGTATTTTTTAAACTAAGAACTGTTCTTAAGACCCTAAGATGTTTAATGACATCAGTCCTTCCAAGACTGATCGTACATATTTACCAAATTAGTATCTTCAGTTGTATCTTTCTAAGAGCCATTCATGCACACTATATGAAAATGAGAGAAATTAAAAGAAAATTTCTACTCATGCAGGAATACTCCCATTAAGTAATAAAACACTGAAATTGTATTGGGGAGGGGGGCAAAGAGCAGAAGCTTGATATGGGTGGCACAAGGAGGAATTAAGGGTTCTTTTTCATTTCCTTCTGAAATAATTGCATAAGAAGCTTTTTATTTCATCAGGAAGTACACTTAGCAATGGCCTTCTTGACTTTTGCTAATCACTTTATTAATGCTTTGGGCAGACTTAAAATACACAGTGGTATTAATATCTGAGGAAAAAAACCTTTATTGTTCATAAATTACAAATTCACTATCTCAATTGCAGTTGAGTTTTAACGTTTTCTTTCTGGAAAGGCCCTAGTGCTTGGTCTTCAGAGGGCAGCGCTATGGCCTCTGGGGAATAAGCTGAACGGCCCACTGTGTCCTTCCAGCTCTAATTTCTGTAATTCAGGAAAGCCTCATAAAATACCAGCTTCCTTTGTGAGTTAACTTTTTCTGAAAGTATTTAAGCCATTTTCTTCTCTTTGTAAGTACTTAAAGGCGTCAAACAATATTAGAAATATTTACTGAACCCATATTGAAAAATAACTGGTAAATTGTACTTAATGGTCTGAGTGTGAGTCTTTTAAAGGATATGATGTCTCCACGCACTTCCCAATTCAGAAAAGCCATCCTTCACAACAGCAAGCAAAACATAGGAAGAAAATGTTTTGTAAAAAATAAAGTCAAATGGAGCTAAATAATCAGTTATTGAACATGCTTTATGCAAAATAGGGAGAAGCTAATGCACCTTTGTTAAAGGAACAAACCAAGTAGCAGATACACCTAAGAATCTGCTAAAAATTTAGTAGATGCCAGAGAGAGTAAAACTCTTATCAGAAATATATCATGGTGGTTTACCATATTTGATAATTATGAGGAAACATAAAAAAACTTACCATCCTAGGATAATTAGCTGAAATACAGTGAGTCATGAATATTAAGCTTACAAGAGTTCTGTAGAAATTTCCAGACTGAAAATATGTATCACACACACATACACACACACACAAAAGAAAAAAAGAACTAACGAGCCCCTTGCAAGCCCTGTTTATAGCTCCCAGAACTCTTTGTTAATCAGCAGTCAACTAAAACAAAGTATGCAAGGAAATACTATACAATGCTGTTACTTAATATGCCAACTTTCAATACTAAATTTAACTTAAAAAATGATTGTAGATCTTTTCCCATGCTTTTTGAATATATTAATACAATATTATCTACAAAAGGTTATATGTATGCCTTTGTGTCTTTGCTCTTTGCTAGGGATTAGCAACATGCATAGGTAATGGTGACCCATAGTTAAGATGGGAAAATATCATTTATGCCTGTAATTCTAAACCAGCCTGAAATTTCATTCAGGTAATATCAGCTACAGCATTCAGAATAAAAACTATTTAATAATACTGATGAATTCATAGTATTCCAGCTTTGTGACTATCTCAATATAAGAAGTGTAAAAATTTTCAGTCACCTACTATTAATATTAATTAATATTTGATAGTATTGAATTATGTAATTGGTATTTAGTGTAGTTCTTTCCAAACTTCAGGGATAAAAATCTATTATAAAGAAACAACAACTTTATTTTTTAAGTTTATTCATTTTTTTTATTCACTTTACATCCTGGTTGTAGCCCCATCTCTTCTCCCCTCCCAGTCCAACCATCCCTCCTGGCCTGTTCCTCAGAAATGGGAAGCTCCCTTTCCCATCCACCCCAGCTCATCAAGTTGCATCAGGACTGAGTATATCCTATTTTCCTGTGGCCTGGTAAGGCCGTCTTGCTAGGGAGAAGTGATCCAAAAGGTAGCAAGTGAGTCCTTGTCCAATGCAGTCTCCACTTTCCTTACTAGGGAACCCACATGAAGCCTAAGCTGCCCATCTGCTACATCTTTGTAGAGGACCTAGGTCCAGTCCATGCACGGTCCTTGGTTGGTGCTTCAGTCTCAACAGGCCCCTCTGAGTCCTGGTTAGTTGGGCCTGTTGGTCTTCTTATGGAGCTCCTGTCACATACTGGTCCTTTTCTATTTCCTCCCACTTTTCCACAAGACACCCTAAGCGTTGACCCAATGTTGACTGTGAGTCTCAGAATCTGTTTGGATGTGCTACTGGGCAGAGTCTCTCAGAGGACAACTCTGTCAGGCTCCTGTCTACAAGCTTAGCAGAATATCTTCATAATGTCAGAGGTGGGCACTCTCCCATAGGTTGGGTCTTTGGTTGGTCCAGGCATTGGTTGTGTATTCCCTCAGTCTCTGCTCCATTTGCTCCTTCTTTATCCCTGCACATCTTGTAGGCAGGATAAATCTGGCTTTGAAGTTTTTGTTGGGTGGTTTGGAATTCCCCTCCAGCTACTAGGAGGCTAGTCTAGTTAGGTGTCCTCTTCAGCCTCTATGGCCTCAGCTACTAGGAGTTTCTGCTTGAGTCCCCCTCATAAAACCCAGGAACCTACCCTGACCTAAGTCATAGAGATGTCACAGAGATGTCCCCACCCTCAGATTCTCTTTTCTTTACAGGTCTTCTGTCCTCTTGCCCTTGCTCTCCCCAGGTCTGTTCTCCACTCTCTTAACTCTCTGCATTCCCTCTCTCCTACCTTGTTCTCTCTCTTCAGCCACTGCCTCTGTCTATTCTATCTGCCCTTCCAAGTGAGATTTACGCATGCTCCCTTGGATTGTCCTTATTTATCTTCCTTGGTTCTATGCCTCATAGTATGCTTATCCTGTAGTGCATGGCTAAAATCTTATTATAAGTGAGTATATACCATGTGTGTCTTTCTAGGACTGGGTTACCTCACTCAGGACGATTTTTTTTTCTAGCTCCACCCATTTGCCTTACATCAGGTGTTTGTTACAATATATCTCTCTCTCTCACTCTCTCTCTCTCTCTCTTTCTCTCATACACAAACAAGTCACACTCACAATTAATACATTCTGATTAAGTTAATTAAAGTTATTTCTCTTGCCATAATTGCTGATTCTTTCTTCCACAAAAATAAGTCACAGAAATATTTTTACAACAACTAATATTCCATTGGGGTGGGTGTCCTGTACTGCATATTGTCTGTTCTCCAAGTTCACGATCGGCTACAACCCCACTGCCAGCCAGACCACTGCAGGATACTGAGTCTAGCCTGTGACTTCAGGCCTACCTCTACATTTTGTGAGGACTGACAGTGGAGATGGCAAGAACGTTTTTAAAATATTTGCTCTTGTCTATCTGTAATGTGTGAAATCACTGCCATTTAAACTGGGTTGCTTCTTTACATGCTGGGCTTGATTAAGTAATATTTGCTTAAAAAGGAGATTATTTTTAACATAGCAGCACTTACAGGGCACAATATCAATATTTTATCTGCACTAATTTTATGCTTCATTTTTTTCCTAGTACTTTGTGGTTGGTTCCAGTACACTGGTTTTAAAAGACATTCACAACTATAGGTTTTTGTCACACAACCTTTAACGCCATGATCTACAGTATCTACTTTCCTTAAATTCACTACGTGAGCTATCAGACCTGAGACTGAGTTTGTCCACATGGCTCTTTGGTCATTGCACAGACAGACTTGGCTCTCCAATCATCCGCTCTATAGTATGCACTGAATATCTTCATTTACTGTCTCAGAATCTCTCCATTCCATCCAGATCCAGTTTTCCCCTTTCCTACACCCCCACATATTTAAACCCCACTAGAGCTGCAGAAATCTTCTGTAATGGAGTCAAGTGTCCATTTTTACTCCTCAGAAGTCCCTGTAGATGTAGGCATTTGACCTAGTGGGTGAACTTTGATTTGTCCAAATTAGAGCCCTAAGTTTTATGACTCATTATCATAATTCTCCCACCAATGTAGGCTTTATTAAGTAAGTTAGTAATTGGTAAGTAGGATATAAATATGGGCATTGTAACACAGTGGGGCTGGAAGCGCATACATCCGCACTGCAATATTATGCAGTAATGAAGAAAATTCTAAGATCTACATACCATAATGAGCTAAGTTTCCTGCATCTGGCTGTTTCATGAATGAAGAAAAATGGTAGGTTTTTAAACTCTAAATACTGAGTATTTTCAACTGCTTGTCATAAGAATGTCTTGATGGATTCTTCATACAAATAAAAATAAGCAAAAAATCTGGGAGCAATCTGTTTTCAGCAGTTTTAATGAGCTGTTCATTGAAATGAAATGATTTTTTTTTTACCACTAGTGTATCAAGGAAGAAAGTTTATCTTGCTTACCCTCGTGAATATCTTTGTGATTCCGTAAGCTGGAAGTGTACCAACTTGAAGGAATGCCCAAGGCGTGCTGAAGGCAAGGCCAGTTTTCCCCTGTGTAATAGATAGGTATGGCTCTTTCTGAGGACGGCATCCACTTGTTGAAAGACCAGACTCAGTCCATCTCCATTTTCACCCTCAGCGCTGCTCATCTCCAGAGCATCTGTTTTTCCCTTAAAATTTCTTATGAGTTATAGCAATTTTGCCCGTTTTTCTTCACTCATTATTCAATAAACAAATGCGATAGTCCCTTGGAATTTTTTTTGTAACGTTCTTTTTTTCTTAATAATACAAAAAAAATTGATATTTTCTTATTTCTGCTGGAACAGGAAGAGGGTAGGAGATAACTTAGAACTAGATATCTGAAAGGGCATTTAAAATGTATTTAAATAAGCCAGTCACGTTTTATTTGAAAAAATGCTTCCAGTCATAGGGCATTTCTACTCACTAGATCAAGTTTCACAGCAAAACTGCATTTCTGGGGATAGCCTATACAAATGTTGCCCAGAAAAAAAAAAGGAGAAAAGATATTAATTTTAAAAATAAATATGGTTTCTCAGTAGCCCTCTACTGAGCCTTACATTAAAGAATGAGCAACTGTGTAAAATTTCAGATTTGTCTTAGAATGGAATCCTCAGCTGTAATCAGCTTACACATGATCCGTAAGCCTTCGAGTACAAAGAGAGAAAGGCCCGGGAGGGCAGATCCATCTCGTTTTCAACGCCCACTGCCCGGTCCACCCAGCGCTCCCACAAAGCCCTCATCCTTTAATGTGTGCCAGCACGATCTGGAATGAACTCTAAAGCCGTTTTATGACAGTATAAGAAGGAAGCACGTGGTTGGCCGCAGGAAGTGCTAAATGCAGTCTCTGTAGCTTGCCCTTGTCCCTGTGAGCACTGCCACAGCAGCCCAGAAGGCTGGAGGAACAGTGGTTCCGGGGGAGCTTTCAGTTTTTAAAATTAAGCTACGCCCTTAGTCCAGTGCCAATGAACTGGTGTTCCTCAGTGGCTGATAGGAACTGATGGATTCTATCGATTACAAAGGTGAACAGTCCTCAGGAAAAGAAAGGATTTCCTGGATCCGACATCTGACCGAGAAAATCGACTATGCTGATGATGTGTTCACAAGCTGTTTTAGTTAACAACAGTGGGGCTTGAAGGTTGGGGATTATGAAATGTTAAGAATCCAGCAAGATGATTCAGAGGGTTGAAATGTTTTCTGAGCAAGCAGATGACCAGAGTTCAATTCTTGGAACCCACACGAAGGTGGAAGGAGAGAACCAACTTCAGAGTCCTCATCTGACCTCCACACATATACCATGGCATGTAAATGCCTACACACACACACACACACACACACAAATTCTCACATTCTCACATACACAGAGAGAGAACAGATACACACTCTCTCTCTCAGACTCACACACACTAACAGGTAAATAAGTAAACAAGTAAACAAATAAACAAGGCATAATGCACTGTATGTTTAACATTACTTTAAAATCAGTGTTTGTTTGATCACTAAATAAATAATTTTAAATATAGTCATCCTTCTAACATTATCTTTTGAAATTAGTGTTTAGATTAAACACGAATGAGGTCTGAAATGTTAAATAGATCAATGTCTCTGAAATTCAGATTTTCATCTGTCGCTGCTGTTACTCTACAGTTTTAGGTAATATTGTCCCAAGTAGCTCTGGATTCTCCGGTTACTGAACGTGTCATCTTGAGCTGGAAATATTGCTCAATTAACTTTGAACTTTTAATTAATTAATAGAATTATTCACTGTAGAATATTTAAAGCTATCCATAGGTCTTTGAGCCTCCCCCCACTAATCATCTGAACTGTACATTTTGTTTTATTTTATGAGTTAACAGACTAAGGGTCAGAAATAGCTTTTTATGGAGACACACCCAGTCCCCTTAACATCAATCCCAACATTTTTCTGTTCTTTTGATTGGCATGCTTTATATTCTAACAGAGAACAATGGTATTCGCTTTATGTATGCACAGCACTCAGCAAAATTTCTTCCACATTTTAAACACTAAGCACACGAACAGAAGAGCAAAAACCAAAACCTGTGTCTGCTCATGAGGGAGCCAGGGTGTGATGACATCTTTTTGTTCATCTGTCACTGAGATATATTTACACCATCATTGCTTTGTTTAAAAAAAATACCATGATTCTTAGTTTCTTTGTCCTGTGTTACTCTGAGGCAAAAATGGCCCTAAACTACTGTTTCTTGGCTCAGTGAGTGAGCAATGTTTGTCATTAATTCTCAGATTCATGAAAATTTTCCCATTTTAAAAATATAGCAAAGGTAATAATAATTTATAATTATTCCATAGTGATATTATTGATGAGCATGTCCTGCATGCAGATTTGGGAGCAATTTAATAAAGCCATGCTAATATCTTTTCAAATTCTTCTACACTTTTTCATCAGTATATATATATATTATTTTTGTGTTTTCTAATTCTTCAAGAGAGTAAAGGTTTGCATTTATGTAATATGTGTATATATACACACATAATGTTCCCTTTTCCTAATACTATGAAAGAACTACAGACTTTTCCTTTATAATGTAACAAAAACTTATATTACTGGAGATTCAGAATTCTCTGAGTTTATATATTGAACGCTTGTTGGGTTTTTGTTTTTTTTTTTTTTTTCAATGCAGTTTATTCAGGAACATTGAACAATCCTCGGACCCCGGGGAAGCCAGCCCACAGCTTAAATAGCCTCTGGGTAGCCAACCCAGGCATGCCACGGGGGCAATGCAGATAGGTCCACATACATGGAAGCAAGCCAGATCCTCGGCCTTAGCCAAATGTGGAATTGTTCCTGACAGAGAGCACTCACCATCGGGAAGGTGGAAGGCGGAAACCAGCTCCATCTTTAAGGCATAGCATTCCGCAGCTCTCTACAGTTCCCCCTTTTTGTTTTAGACGCATCAGGCAAGAGTAGAGGTCTGATCTCTGATATTAGAAATAAATTGGGACTTTGTACAGATGTTCATTTAGGTGTCATCCACCCAAAGAGCATCAGACCGTCCGATACCTTTTTCTCAGAGGCAGGACCTGGGGCATCAACCCGCATGCAATCAGACATTGTTGTTGTTGTTGTTTTGGGTTTTTCTTTTCTTTTGAGAAACTGACAGCTTTTTTTTTTATATTATACCTGTGAGATTGGTGCACTCTGGGTCCAGTAAATATCTGCAAATGATATAAAATGAATTAAGTTCATGAATGAATGAATGAATGAATGAATGACTATACTGGCTCCTCATGTATAGTATTACAGTTTACTCATTGCTGAATTCTGTCAAGGACAAATAAATACATATAACCAACAAACTATTAAAATTTGATGAGCAGGTGTATAAAAGATCGCCTTAAATTCATTTACTTTATAGAAGACAATGCCAAAATGCAATATGTATCATAGCAAGTTTTAAACTCTTTATACATACATTTCATAGTGTACACCAGATATTATCACTTCATTTCACAAAGTGCAAAACAACATAAGCATGGCATAAATACATAGGGTTTCTAACCTCTTTTTATTTGAAGATATTAGAACATGCAGAACCACAGTGACACACGCACCACCACCTTGTTAATAGAGGAAAGGATTTCGGTCAATTTCTAGTTCGTTTGCTTAATCTTAAGGATATCTTTAAACTATGCAATGACTTAATAAGCCTTTTTAACTGCTTCAAATAGAGAGGAATCAAATCATCTCAGCTCTAACCTAAGCAACCAAGATTCGTGTTTGTGTTTGGGCTGAACAATGCGGGGCATGTGTTACAGGGACGTGGCAGCTGCGTGATCTGCTGTTCCATGGCCTCTGAGGAGTGAGTGTTCTAAGATTCATCACCTGAAAATGACAGCATTAAGGAAGGAATTCAAGGACATGAGAGGGTGTTAACCTAGTAACTACCACCTGGATTTCTGCTGTTATCTTGACATGGGGTCTCTCTGATACAGTAGCCTTCCACTTTCTCTGTGTCCTAGGCAGGCCAATAACTTGTAATTTGTAATCTTCCAATCTCAGGCTTCCAAGTGGCATGGTTTCAGGCTTGTGCCAGCAGGGCTTGGCCTGCAGCCCCCTCTTCCCCAAATATAGGCCCTTAAGCAACCTTTATTAAATTCAACGACTTCCCTTACCCTGATTAATTATGAAAACTTCAATTAATGGATGTATTTATTTTCAGTGTAAATAAAGTATTCATCTTTAAATCAGTCAGTGCATTGTTAACAGCCTCCAGGAATGAGCCCAAGTGTCTTTGCATGCTATTGAACACTTTTTAGTTCATGCTATTTCTTTTCGCTTTACTTTGTATTGAAGCAATGCTTAAATTTGCTTCCTTCTAAATAGCCAAAGATCTTCTTATTCCTCTTCCACTCCCTACCAGGCACTGCTCGCTCATCTTGGACTGCTCTTGCTTCTCTCCTTTCCATCTGAACAAGTCATTGTCATTTAAGAATAAAGTCTCAAAACTATTTTGTAGTCTTGAGAGCTTATTCTGACTCCCTCCATAGCAATGAAAGTGAGGTGATGTCACATCCCCTTGCATGCTCTTCCTCTCCAGCAGCATGTGTGCACCTCCTGTAATAGACCATATTCCTGGAAATGAGGCCTGTGCTCCATTTCCCTTTCTTATTTCTTGCTTAATGCCTAATGCACGCAGTCATTATACTTTCCCACTCTGTCCTTCCTCAAACCATAGCTGACAGAATCTGTTTCCGTGTTAATAGTAGGATTCTTTGGAATTTTTCAGCCTTTCCAGTGTTGCTTCCTTGGAAATATACTCCTTTGAGTCCCAGCCTCTATTCTTGTGTACCTTCCTCAGTAAATATAATTTAACCTTAGGAATGTACAAGCCTAGTGTTGGGTTCAAGTATAGGAGCAAAAGGTATCAGGTTTTTATTTCACTTAAGCATTTTCCTAAAAAAGAAAGTATCATTTTTTTAGTTCTAATTGAAACATAATTGCATCATACTGTCCTCCCTTTCCTTCTTTCATTTGTCGTAGTCACCTTCTTTCGAACCCTTCCTGTGTCTTCATCCCCTCTCAGTTGATAGCCTCTTGTTTGTTCATTACTGTTGTTACATAAATATGTATGTATACATGTGTGTGCGCTACAGACACACGTGCCCACATGTGCGAGCGCACACACACTGATTACTGAGAGACTTTCAGGATTCCATTTATAGTTCTTTTGTTTTTCTGTTTTGAATTTAACTGTGATATTTCCTCTCAATGTATGCTTGCTCTTTTGATGGCTTATCAAAGAATTTGTTTTCTGTTGGATTGAAAAAGAACTGCCACAAAATCCTTGTTTATTAAAAAGCAGCACATTTTTAAAATAATGTTCATACATGAGTAAAGATATTTTGAGGTGCATGTAATTGACCTTCGAGGATAAGTTGAAACACTTAGTAGGTTTCTCTGTCTTAATAATTCAATTTCATGTTTCAGTTACCGGAGAAAAAATTACATTTTGTGTAACAGTGACTCTGATGTGAGAAAGACTTAATGTAGACTTACAGACAAAATATTATTCTTGACTTCTAGGTTTCATCAATGTGTTAATTGATAATTTTCATACAGTAAAAATCATAGTAGAGTTTCTTTACATTTAAAACCTGTAAAAATCATGTTTTCAGCGGTCCAGTTCTCAAAGGCATTAAAACTGGTAAAATAACATACCCCCAACCTGCTTGTTCACCTAATTATGAAAACTGAAGACTTCCTCGCCCAGAGTGAAGTAATGGTTTTCTGATCAGTTCTTAAGAACTTAGAACCCCTGTACAGATGTAGCCCAAGGCAGCTCGGTGTCCAAGTGCGTTCCCTAGTAAGGGGAACAGGGACTGTCTCTGACATGAAGTTAGTGGCTGGCTCTTTGATCACCTCCCCCTGAGTGGGGAGCAGCCTTACCAGGCCACAGAGGAAAACAATGCAGCCACTCCTGATGAGACCTGATAGTCTAGGGTCAGAGGAAAGGAGAGGAGGACCTCCCTTAACAGTGGACTGGGGGAGGGCCATGGGAGGAGAAAAAGAAGGAAGGGTAGGATTGGGAGGAGATGGGGGGGGGGCTACAGCTAGTATACAAAGTGAATAAACTGTAATTAATTTAAAAATAAATAAAATTTTTTAAAAGTCAAAATAAAAAAAAGAACTTTTAAAATTTTTATGCAATAAATCTAGCATTTGGTCATTTCTAGAAAACTATAGGAATAAAATAGCACCTTTTCATGATGATAATTGTAAACACCCACTGCTTACTTACATATTAAAATGTTTTATATCTAAACAGAGAAAGAGAAACGTGTTTCTATGTTTATCTTTACTTTAAAATCAAATGTACATTTTATTTCTGAATATAAATTGCATAAAATATTTTGTTAATTCCAAAAATATAAGTACAGTACATATATTTTCAGACACACCGTTGTTCTTGATTTCTAGGAAAATTCAAGTATGAAAAAACAAAATCTCTTTTATCCATCAGCACAGATAGTAGGTAGTACTGTGGACTTAGGTTGGCTCATCACACATTTCATTGGCAGCCTTTGCCCTCTACTAATGACAGAAATCCTTCTTTGTGGTTGGCCTAGAATTCAATTCAAGAGTAGGATTGTTGTCCTCTCTCTGCTTCTTTCTCTCTCTTTCTGGTCTGTCTCTCTCCTCATTTGTGTGTGCATGTGCTTTCATGTGTGTGTACATGTATGTGTGAGTGTGTGTGTGTGTGTGTGTGTGTGTGTGTGTGTGTGATTAGATAAGGTCAGGGGCAGACTTCGGTGATCACCACATTGACCACTCATGGTGTTTAGCATTTGGCTAACAAGATAGGCTATAAAAAAAAAAAAGAAAGAAAGAAAGAAAGAAATGGTACATTAGGGTCAGTCACTAAATCATTAAATACTTCCAAGGGTTTTTGTTTGTTTGTTTGCTTTTAAGAAACCAAATTTACTATTTTTAAGTCAATATTTGACCCTTAGCTATGTTTATAAACTCCACCTATAGTTCCTTTGTTATTTCTCTGCCTACATTCGCCTTCCTGTGTAGGTTTTGCTGCTTAACGTTCTTTGGATCAATGGACTTTGATGAACTGAGATGTAAAGGCATGATGCTGTGCCCTTGCTTAAAGAATACACTCAGTCTCTGTCTATTTGTGCTTTAATGAGACTTAATTGTAAGCCAAAAAAATAGTCCATAGGAAAAAATGTAAGTCTCACCTGAACTTCATATTTCTCCCCACCTCTGATTCTGCGGGGAGAATCAGACCAAAGCCATTGCACATCTAGATAGCCTCAACCCATGAAGGCTTATTGTATGAAGTAGAGGGTAACTGAGCTTCCAAAAGAGCATTGCCTTGATCTGACTGAGCGCTTCTACACTGAGCGTTAGGTGATCAGGTGAAATCATTTTCTTAATTGCCTTACCTGTAACATTTATGCATTTAAAATAAAGATGCAGAAAATGACTTGGACAAAATCCAACATGCATTGATAATAAAAGTCATAAAGGATATAGGATTAGATGAACATACCTCAATATAATGAGAGCTATGCACGAGTAACCCATAGCCAGCATTATGCTAAATGGATACATATATGTAACATATACGGACCGAGAAGGTTGAATTTATTATTTATGTATTAGTAGATGTATGTCTTTGAATATACATTTATGCATACAAAAACAATTAATTTTAAAATGACATAAATTTAAAAAAATAAGGGGAGGTAGATAGGAAAGTTTAGAGGGAGGAAAGGAAGAAATTATGTAACTACGTTATAATCTCAAATAATTAAAGAAATGTTTTTAAAAAGTTAAGCAAACCATAGAGAACAAACAAGCAAGCATTATTGCTTTGTGTCTCTGTTTCAGTTTCTGTCTCCAGGTTTCTGTTTTGAGTTCCCTGAGTAATGAACTGTTCAGACTGTGGCTCAGAAGTGTAAGGCATGCTTCTCACCCCTAGGTTGTCTCTGAACGTCATTGTATGCCAGAAATTAAAAGTAAACAAGGACAATATCTAATGTCCTTTCTTTGTACTTTGCCTCTTCAGAAACTGTACAGCAAGATAGATAGCAGACATCCACACTAGGGGTCACCCTAAATCTGCTGGGGTCATCAGTGTGTCCCCAAACCCTTGTTTCATTCAGGACCTCAAAAAAGAGAATGATTTCATGAAGAGCACAATATAAATTGTTTATTGTGTTGTTTCTGCATGCAGCTGTCTTCTTTATTGCTCTCCATTTTTCTTTTCTTTTCTTTTTTTTTCTTTTTTGCTTTTTGGATGTTTTTGTTTTTATGGTATTGTATAGAATTCTACATCTCCCAAATCCCCACTGTATACTCCAGTTTTGATGTGCATTCAGAGGTTCTTTTAGAAGGAATCTCAAAAAGAAAATCTGCCTTTCAACTTCTCAAAAACACATATAAAGATAGATGCTACATATTTCACTGAATAAACGAGTACACAGAGATGCAGCAATATATCCTTGGTGTCGCTTGTGTGTCCCTGATATTTCCTCAAAGTAAAAAGACATAGCCTCAAAGATATACAATGAGCACTCCACTTACAAAGCTGTGCCCATATCTCCTCTGAACAACTCATTATCATATAAATGAAGGATGAAGGGGAGTGTGCAGTACAAGACACAATCATCATATTACGAATATGAAGTCTTTAAAGGCATGTTTTGCAATGTTTTCTTAAGGTGATATTTAAAGTTTTTCTCAGTGTAAGGGTAATTGAGCGCCACAGCAGTATACATGGCTAACTCAACAGGCTCCCACTTGTATGCATATTCTGTATGAAGATTATCACTAGATAACAGCATAGCGCCTACAAAGGCTTCCACATTCCCCCGATATTAGCAGTTGGGCAGTTGTGATTTTGAGGGGGAAACAGTAGAAACTACTGCAGTGTTTCATAAAAGTATGTCACCCTTTTTGTGCAACAGAAGACAGGAAAACACAGAACTAGTTTGTTTTTCCCAACAGAAGATGAATTTCAAGTTGTCTCTGCCGTCTTCTAAGCACCTCTTGTTTCAACAGTGAGCGCTGTTGTTGAAAAGCTCCTTGTAACGAACGAGTCAAGCTACAAACCACGAATTCTGCAGATGGTGGAATAATTCACTGAGATAATCTGCATAAGCAGATTCATGTTTTCCATGGAAACATTTTAATTTAATGTTTGGCTTTTTTATCACAAGCTTACTGAACATCCCTAATTTTTTTTTCATCTAGTTCCCACCTTCTCCTTAATTAAAAATTATTCTGGGATTAGGGATTAATCTTTCCCCTGGCAGTGATGTGATTACGCTGTGCTATGTTATGCAGTACAGATTTTCTATTGTTCTATTGTCACAATTTCATTCAGATATGTAGTGCCATGTCATCAGCTTCCCTAATGAGTCTGCATACCGTGCCGTTCAGGGTGAGCACGTACAGACAAAGAGAATGATATCAAAGTCTCTACAGACTACACACTTTGGGTCTATTTCTGCAGAACCAAAAACACATGGTGTTCAATATCCAGGCCTCTTATGGGTTAATTCATCCATTCTCTTGCCAATTAAACTTCTGTTTGGTTGGCAACCTTTTTATATAGGTTGAAGCTACTCTGGCTTAGTAGATATATTGACCTGTGGACCCATTTCCTCAGATTAACTTTTGCATCAAGGTGATGATACAGTGTCCAAGAAGAGCCCAAGCCTCAGAGACCCTTGAAATAGATACTGAGCCAAATAAAAATGAGTTGACTGCACTTTCTGCTTTCTGCAGCAATGAAAACCAAGTTCAAAGCTATTCAAAACAGCATTATGTTGTGAGAAGGTTTGGAATAGTGGCCAGGTTTTAATTTTTATTTCATATTTTTCCTGCATCTATCTTGGACAGGCTTTTATTAGTTAGCTGTCAAAAAGTTAGCATCTTGATCGTTATTATTGTTTGTGTTTAGTATTTTTGAAAATGTTACTATTAATATAACCCATTTGTCTATTTTCTTTTTACCTTTATAGCTTCCAGAGTAGAAGTAATCAGCAAAAGGCAAGGCATTATTTTCTGCTACCCAACGCTAAATGGAAAGGGAAAAATAATTGACCTAGATTAGGATACTTTTAAAAAAGTCTTTTACAGTGGTAAGAAATATAGGGGCTGTGTTAAAGAACTAGAATGGAACTCCTGTACCCTGAGCAGTAAGCCAGGACCTGGACCACCCAAAGAGGAGCTGCTCCACATCCATTGTTTGATCTGTTTGGGTGGCACCTCTTTGGACTTCCAAGAAAAAGATTTATCCACAAAAAAAAAAAAAAAAAGGTTTAAAAAGATAGTTGCTTCAGTTTGAAGAGTGAGTTATTTATCTTCTGCCAGTTCAGTGGGGAAAAAAAAATGAGTACTTTAAATTTTAAGGTGCATCAGTATGGCCTAAGGGGTGTGTGTTATTAAATGTGTTAAGACTCTAGTGCCCAGACAGAAGATTCTGTAGAGACTGGAGAAAGCTTGTGAATTTACCTCTCTGACAAGCTTCCTGGGGACACTGACACTGCTGGTCAAGGAGGCACATGGGATAGAATATACCATGTGTTTTTGTGATGTGTTAGTTACCATTGTCTATCCAACAGGTCCTAGTGTCCTCCCTATACAAGTAACTCTTAGGGCGACCAGCAGTTTTATAGAAATGTGGCCATCCCGTGGGTTAGTGAAATGTGTGAAAGAGAGAACATGCACAGACATCTGCAATGTGGACTAAGGGGTATGTGTATGTATGCATGTATGTATATATATGAATATAGATATGTATGTATGTGTGTGTGTATATATGTGTGTGTTTGTTTGTTTTTGTTTTGTAGTACTAAGGATCAAACCTCAGACAGCTGCACATGTGAGGCGAGTGCTGCCAGACAAGGTTACATCCTCAGCCCTTAACTAGGGAAATTTGAGCCTCAATCTTCACTTTTCTGTCTTCAGTTGCTGGTAATGACAGATCATTATTGAAAGTATAGTTTCTTAATTTATAAACTGAGAATGACAGTCATCTCCAAAAGCTGTTAGGACTATGTGTCTTATAAACAGAAACCTAATTGCAAATGTAACTAATTATTACTATTGATGTTAATAGTGTTAATAGTGCACATACCTCTATGAATATTAATTGAAAGACGATCCATCATAGTGGCTGAGTTTTGTTGAATGAAGATGACTTAACTTCTTGGAATCTATCTTGCTAAATGTGTATATACAAGCATATATATGCATATATGTGTTACACATGTGTATATATATATACACACATATATTCATATATATGAATAAATAAACTGCCAGAAAGAGCATCTGAACAACTTGTACTGGTTTGTTCAGCATCAAGCCTTGTTATCCCTTGTTCATTTATTTCAAATATCTAAGACCAAATGAAATTGTTAATTTTGTCTAGAGAGCTATGCTTTGAATTTGCATTAATTCCATATAAATCTTCATGTAGTGTACTAGTATAGTTAAATTTCTAGTTCTAACTCAGTAGTATAATCAAAGCATTTTAAGTAAAACTAAAACCACAAAGTAACTTGGGAGTGAGGCCTACACGCCAGAACTCTGAAGACTGAGACAGACCTCAAAACCAGTATGAACTGTTTAGTGAGATGACAGAGTGGGGGCGCAGGAGGAGAAGGAGGGAGGGGAAAGGACGGAAAGAGAAATCAGAAGGTAAAATACACATTGATAAAACCTGCAATGGGGCCTGAGGAGTAGGCCAGCAATAGGGAGATCACAGGTGGGCCTGAGTTTGAGCCTTCCCCCTGCACTGCATCATTAAACCCAGTGGATTTGGGGGAACAAGAGAGCACAATGAGATGTGTGTATCAACTAGTTGGTGGTGATTAGGTGTGTGAAGAAGAGAGGGGAAAGTGACATTTTACTCCACGCCACTTATTTCATTATACATTGTTTAGGTCATACAGCAATAAGCATTTACACAGCAATTTTGTATATGAAGTGATTAGAAAGTAACAATTTTATTTTTCAAAGGTTTCACCAGTACCCTGACAGTGCTTTTATGTTTGGAAAGCAGTATTCTCCAATATTGTGAGTTGGTGTTTCATTTCTGATCAACCCTTCTCTTCCAGTCCATGCTGAAATGGAATCCCAATCCATGACTGTAACTAGGTATTTTTTCCTCCAGCTCCAGCTCACGTAGTGCTTGTGTTCTGTGTCAAAACGTGCCACTGCTGAGGCTTGGGCTTCCCTTTGAGCGGTCAGTGAAAGTGATGTCTAATCAAGAATAACTTTCCCTGCAGGTTTCCTTCCTGTAATTTCCTTCCCACTGATTCTCCAGGAGGCGATTCTGCAGCAAAATGTGGTGGCTGTTTAATCAGTTCTCTTGATTTCTTTCTGAAATCCATAAGAAGATAGTTTGCAATAACACCCATGTCTCGGAGGCTTTAACACCTTCGAGTACTTTGTCCTCAAGCTTTTCTGGGCAGATTTCTGCTCCAGGCATCAGATGGAAGGAAAAAATAGCAATCTAGAATGAGTTGTTCACTCTGTGTCCAAACCTAGGAGATCACCCAGAAAGAGGAATACAGTCAGTTATATGAAGAATCAAAATTGGGCAGAACAAAACTGGAAAAAAAAAAACATGAATGAATGACATGTCTTTCCTTGTTGCTTCCTCGGTGGCTGGGTTCTTTAGTGCTGGTTTCTGTGCAATGACTGTCATCTTAACTGGTAATAGAGGTAAGAACTGAAGCCATTTTTAGGGCAGACCTGACAAGCAAGAATGGTTTGGATCTCCAGACCTATCCATTACAACAGAAACCAATGAGCCTAGCTTTAACTATTTTTGTGGAAATGTAAAACTGAAAAGGTGACAAATTTTCTGAGACTATCTTGGTGGCAGAATGGTGTTCCCTAGGAAAAAACACATGCTAGTGTGTCCCTGCTCTCCCACCCATGTTGGTGCTGCCACTGAGCATTCTCCAGCTGTGCTCTCTGTCTACATGTCCATCTGCACTGTAGACCACAAGCTTCTAGGCCATGGAAACAGAGTTCCCGTGCTCAACTTCCCAGTGATGGCTCCACTGCTGCAGTTCAAATGAATGAGAGCCCTGAAGACAGCATGAAACAGAACCCAGAGGTGACATTCAGAGTCCTTTATGAAATAGATCTTGGATACTGCTATGTCAGGACTTACGTGGTTGGTTATTACTATTTGCAGCCCTTCATATCGCTGCCTTTTCACAGTGCCCTCCTTTTTCACGGTGCTCCTGACATTCTCTTTTAGACCTTTTGCTCGTGTTGGCTTCCAAACAAAAGGTTTCCTTGCCAATGAAGTGACTTATGGGGTCCTGTCTCTCTTCCTGTATTACATTTTTAACCAGGGTGAAGAACAGAGAAACGATGACAAGAATTTGGAAAAAAAAATTTGTCAAGGAACTGGGGTCAGGGTGGAACTCTGAGAAAAAGATTGTTACCAATGTAGTTTTTTTTTGAATTGGGGAAAATCACCATGATTTTTTTTTTCTTTGTGAGACTCTTTTCTAAACATTGATTGTCATGGTGGCAAGAATAAAAGAGGAGGGAAGCCATTTGAGGACCGACCTTGCTGTGGCATATGATTTGGGGCACATGAGAAAGTCTAAGTTTACCTGCTACAATAGTAGAAAGGAAGCCAGGCAGACAAAAAGACAGGCAGGGAAAGAACAATCAACCACTCCAGACAAGAGGTCTGATAAGCAGATAACAGACAGAAGTCCAGGAAATGTAGAACAGATTAACAGATTCTGGGCAAGAAGAGGAAAAAAAAAAAAGAAAAACAATTAGAGCAGCTGAATTAACTTTATAGAGGATTATAATTCTATGTGTGTTCTAGCTTGTAATCCACATATTATACAGTCATTCTTTAAGCCTAAGTCATACATACTCATAGGACCCTTATTTTACAATCTCAGAATGTCATGATGTTTTTTCTTCACTCAGTGGTTCTCAGGGCTACACAGCCACTAAGCAGCCAGAAAATCCCAGCTGTGTTCTGATTAGTGTTTATACATGACACATTCTTTCTCTGCTGGATTGTACATTGTTTTTACATAACAAATAACTACAAAGGGAATAACAATATTGCGTGATCGTCTCGTGGCATAGAATGTACATCACCTATTGCCATCTCTATTTGAGTCCAAAAGAAACCTCTGCATTCTGGCAGTTTGCTAAAAACAGATGTCACCTCATGTTACATGAAAGGAGTATCCTAGTAAGTATGTTGTGAACCAGACTTGGACTCCCTCATATAAGTGTTTTATTTTCTTTGTATTCTTAACTCTATTAGAAGTCATTGCCATGTTTCCTTTCTTAGTGTCTTCTTAGTGTCTTCCTCCCCATTAAACTATAAGCTGTGTGTACAAGAAGCTGTCTTCCTATTAAGGCTTCAGAGCCAAGAGAAGTAACACTGTTCAGGCTTTTGTGGAATGCCTAAGAAACTGTAAAAGCGCTACTGTCTGGCCATACAGTATGAAGCCATATAATCCATAGCAATGACAGGACCTTTGAAATTAGGACTTAATGGGAGGATGGTAAAGGATTCCACCCATATAGACAGACAATAAAAAAAGGCAAAAATCAAAAAAGCTACATATTCACAGCAAAAAAAAAAAAAAAGTGAAGATTCCAGAACTCACAGAGTCCCAACAAGAATGTTCACAGTGTTTTCACACTCAGCTTTTTTATGGGATTTCTTTATGCACATAGATATGTGTGTCTTCATCTGTGTTTCTTGTGCTTTTTCTTTGACACTTTTTCTTCTGTTTATTTTTATTTTATCGCGTTATAGTTTAGGTATCTGTTTGTATTATAACTTAAGCACAGGAAACTTATTCAATGCTCATCCAAAAATGGAGCATCTATAGTAGTCCCATGCACCCTCTGAGCCTCAGAGGCAAGATTGGAGCAAGCTGTCTTCAGAACAGGACAACACCATTTCAGTTTTAGCCTTACGCAGGTCATGTTTAGGGGCAAGAGAGATGCACAATATTAGGATTGCCAAGGTGGGCAGGAAAGCACTGCACTGATGAAGCCCTTTCTAAGGACCTTAATGCAATAATGATAGTTAGGAGGAAGGGGTTCATGAATCCCACCCATCCCTGAGTATCTATAGGCAGTGATGGCTGGGTAAGAAAAGACACTGTCTTCACTGGTATAATCACTGTGTCATGAGAAAGTCCAACAATATGTAATGGGTCACTGTTTTAGTTTCTTTTCCTGTTGATGTAGTAAAATACTCTGAGAAAAACGCTTCTTAAAGGAGGAAGGGTTTACCTCAGACTTTAAGGTATAATCCATGAGGGTGAAGAAGTCAAACACTAGGAGCTTGAATAAAGCACAAGGTCATCTTACATCAAGAATTAGAAGAAAGATGAGGTAGCTCCACATTGCTTGTGATGGTTTAAGTGAAAAATGTCCCCCCCCCCCGCCCCGTATGCTAAGGTACTTGCATATTTGGTCCGATGTGGGTGGTATTATTTGAGGAATGTTATGGAACCTTTATGGGTAGCCAGTGGCAGTATATCTGTGTGAATGGGCTCTGAGAGTATACAGGCTTGACTCAATTCCAGTTCATCCTCTCTTCAGTGTGTCTATGGTTACTGATGCAATCTCTCATTTCCTTGTTCTGGCCATAGGCCTCCTTCTCCATCACTGGTCTCTCTCTGAAAAAGTAAGTCAATATAAACTTTTCCTTCAGTCACTTTAGGTTATTTTATCGCAACCACAGAAAATTATCTCATATACTGCTGCTTGGCTTGCTTCCATTCTTTCAGTATAGGATCTCAGTAAGAGAACTGTGCCATCTGCTGCAAGCATGCCTTCCCGTCTCAGTCATTGTAGTCATGGTATTCTCCCAGAGCACATTTTTCAGGTGACTATAGATATTGTCATATTTTCAACACTAACCATCATGGGTACCAACCAACAATCATGGGTACAAATAAAGCCCTATAAAAAAATAAAAAACAGAGCAAACTGGGAACAGAGGGAGTAGTGAGAGCATAGGGTGACCAAGCAAGGGTAATATTGGTTGAATGCTATAAAAATATATGATTGTATGAGATATTACAATAAACGCATTCTTATATAATTAATATATGCAAATGAAAATGTTAATTTTGAAGTGTGGTTAGTTACTAAGCTTGATCTAAGATGATTGAAGGAAACAGTGGAACTGAATAAGATGGGCACGTAGGGGAGCAGGGAAACAGATGAGCTTTGACCAGCAACTGAGACAGTCCCATGCAATAAAGGATGACAAGGAGGAAGTCGCACCATTCATATTTCTGTGGCTGAGTGCTTCCTGGGTACAGCCACCCACACTAGCTTGCTTACCTGCCCCATGTGCACTAGATCCTTGCATTGGAGAATTTCAGTTCTGTAATAACAAGGAGATCAGGTGAAAAGAGAAAGAAGCAAACATTAGGAGCAAAACACAGAGGAAAAAACAAAACAAAACAAAACGGAGATAAATGAAAAGATGCCTCCAGCCAGAACCAAGCCTGTCACTTTTCAACAAGGTGGATGGTCCTACTGCACTAAGGAAAACACAGAACCTTCCACTGTGCAGAGTCGCCTAACTGAAAGTCGATTCTATACTTCACCTTGTCTGTTCTGAAACAACAAAGAACTATCCCAGGTACTCATTAACAAAGCACCCACCTTATTGCTATTGTTCATTGATTATTTACCATACGTCTTTTTCCTTTTGTTTTAAAGAAGTCTCTCTAGATGTTCAATGTTTTTTTTTAATTAATACATTAATCTTGAATAATTTAAGAGCTTCAACATCAGTCCTTGAAAAACCTCAGAGCATAGGTAAAACTTCTTGTGGATATTCTACAAGTAGGACCTGCTTAAGAGACACTACTGTGTATTGACATTTTCTTTGTTTATTTTAATGGGTCTCAGCTCAATTTCGTAACAATGCCCTCTGAGATGCTATTCAGTATTTTTTAAAAGCCAGTTTCAAAAACTAGAAAGTAGTCAAGATCTTCTCTTTAGAAGCAAGTAATTCCATGACTAGAAAAATCTTATTGCCTTAAAAGTCTTTCTTATATCAAGCTTCATTCTCTTTCCATCATGTATGCCATTTTATTTCTGCAGAAAATACTCTTCTGCTTTGAAAAGCTTGACAGTTCTACAGATAATTTCTGCCAACTTTCTCTTGTCTTTCTAATCTTTCCTACCTTCGGCTACCCACTGTTAACATGAGCTAACAACTTTCAGAACCTCCAGTACCGAGTACTCATCTGCCTGACCACTTTGTTTAACGTTCTAGGTGATGGCTAATGTCCCTGAGTTGCAGAGTCAGAAAGAACTGTGTGGGCATTTCAGCTTTACTCTGTCAATGAGCATATAGAATGAAGCTCCTAACAGAGGGTTCTTTTTATACACACACACACACACACACACACACACACACACACACACCTTGGGATTTCATTGAATGTATAATTCTAATAAAAATGCAATACCTCGCTGAAAGTATTAATTTGTATTTTCAAATTAAATTATTGTTTAAATTTCAGTATACTTTATTTTTTCTACCAGCTTGTAAACTTTTAAAAATATTTATTATTTATTTACAATTTATTTACTTTGTATCCCAGCTGTGGCCCCCTCCTCTCCTCTCAAACCCACCCTCTGTCCCTCTATTTTCTCTATGCTCCTCCCCTAGTCCACTGATAGGGAGGTCCTCCGCCCCTTCTATCTGACCCTAGCTTATCAGGACTGGCTGCATTGTCTTCCTCTGTGGCCTGGCAAGGCTGCACCCCCCCCCGGGGGGGAGGTAATCAGAGAGCCAGCCACTGAGTACATGCCAAAGACAGCTCCTGCTCTCCTTACTAGGGAACACACATGGAGACTGAGCTGCCTATGGGATACATGTGAGCAGTAAGTTTTAGGTCCTTTCCATGTATGGTCCTTGGTTGGGGCATCAGTCTCTGCAGGGCCAGGGACCTTTTTTTTTTTTCTCTAAACAAGATACAGGGAGGGAAACAGCAAACAATTAGAATTACAAATTTGACAGTACACAGATCAGAGTAGCCTTCAGTAAGAGCAAGGGGGAAAGTAAGGCTTTATTGAAACAAAAACAACAACAACAACAAAACACCATGGAATTTATCTACAAAGAAGTTAGTAGACCTAGTGATATTTTGAAGTCTTTGAATAGGGGGTGATAAGAGTTGCTAATATATATATATATATATATATATATATATATAGTAATTAAATTTTAGTAGGCTTGCTTGGTGCTTACAAAATTTATGACAGGATAACATTCTTCTTTTTATTTTATATTTATTTTTACTAATTACAGTTGGTTCACTTTGTACCCCCTGTGACACTCTTAGGCATCCATCTATCTTCACTTTGTGAAGTGTCTTTGTATGGACCATGTAGTAAGCTGAGGTAGCAATTTGAAAAATCTCTTGTGATCTCGTGTTCAGTAAAGCTTGCACGAGGATCCTTCTCCTTTGTGGCCTTCTTTTCGCTCTATTTTATCAGACTTTGACATGAAAGACTCCATTTTGAGGAGCATGGCTTTCATAGCCACATTTCAGTAATGTGGACCCATGGAGCACCCATCCTCCCTTCATTGAACTCTTTCCAGTTACCAGCATCTACTCAACTGCCAAGTGCTCTCAGAGTTCAGAAGTCAATGTTTCCTGCCAGAACAAGGATTAGGTGTGAAATATCACCTAACATGTCCTGTTCCTGGCATATGCAAATGCACACTAAAGACTAATTACTACCACCAGAAGCTTTGGCCACAATTAAACAGAATATTTTAAGATTCTTTAGAAAGTTAAGGCTCTGCCTTTGTGCTATTGGAGTTGAAGTTTTCTGTTTACAAATGGAGTCTAAGAAAGTGCATTATGTTGTGTTTGGTTTTATTTTGTTTGGGGGAGATAGAACAATGTTGACTTTTACAGTGTCAGATAGCTATTTTCTTCGAATTGAAACAGTTGTGGCTGGATAGAGAAGAGATGCTAACAAAACTCAGGCTGCTTAAGGGGGTTATAAGCTTCACAAGGGCACTTTTCCAGATGGTAAAAGCAGTAAAGTGTTGGGGAGTAGAGGAAACCATAGTGAGACTTCCTTTACCTGGGTAGAGAGGTCCCTGTCTGCATCTTCACAATGGTAGGCTTTCTGGTTAAGTGAGCACGCTCCATACGTGAATAAACCCACAGCCATGCTCCTGTACGTAATCCCAATGGACTCACTGGCTCAGCACACCATCACTTCAGTCTGTTGTTGGAGAAGTCATGGAACACATACAATCGAAGCTCTCTCAGACCTGCTGCAGAATTTGTTCATTGCTTCATGATACCATTCAATAACATTTTGGCATTCTTCCCTTCCCATTGGTTTGGTTGGGAGTGAGCCAGAAAAAGCCAGATAACCAACCAGCAGAACTATTTTGTTGTTCTTTCTGGGCCTTAAAAAGAAGAATGTTTCTAATGTGGCACTAGAAGGTTCAAATCTAGAATATGTCTCCCAAACATTAATTGTAAAGAGCCCTTGGAAAGGTTAAGTGTGGAATGAATCACATGCCAAAACAGCATAGGGAAACCAAGACTTTGTCATTTTCATTTGCTCCTTTCGACTGCATCTTTAAGAGGCATACCTTTGGGTAGCCAATTATGAGATGAAATTGATATGTTAGGTCTGCACTTCGCCCAGCTGCAGAGAGCAATGTGAATTATACATGCAGCTGAAGGAAACTGGGCAACGGTTTTAATTAATTGGCAATTTTGAGCCTCTTATGCTAAAAGCTACCTTAACAATATAAAAAAAATGATATGGGAAGGCTATAGAATTTGAAATATGCAGCCTGAAAAAATGCGCACAATTATGAGCAGGAGCTTTTAAGCAGAAATCTGTCTTTGACTAAGCCATTACATGCTAAATATTTTTGCAGTTATGAAAAAAATGATAAATAAATAAAAAGCAACTGAGAATTCTGAGTTTAAGAGCTTTTTGCTTCTGGGGGAAAAAATTATAACCAGATTCTAAAATTGTATGCTTCTGAGTGAAAACTATAAACATCCCAAGTTTTTTTGTTTTTTGTTTTTTGTTTTTTTTTTGCATAATGTTTGTTAGGGTAAAAGGAATGCTACCATCAGATACTCTGACCTGAAGGGATTACAGTGGTGTTGGAATCAATGTCACCTTGACCTTGTGGTGAAGGTCACTCTTTGCATAAGAGTTTCCCAAATAGACATTCTCTGAAGTCACTTTGAAAGCAGGTCATTCCAGGGCTGTTCTGTCTAGGAGTTTTTTTGTTGTTGTTGTTGTTGTTGTTTTTTTTTTTTTTTTTTTTTTTTTTTTTGGTCAGAAAGAAGAGAGTCTGGAGAGACAGACCTTTCTGACTTCACATTTGAGACCATTCCCATCAGGGCATACCCTTTTAGTCAACAGCATTCCTACATTCCTGTCCATTCCGAGCAGACCTGTGCATCAAAATGGACAGCCTGTCCTTAGCTCTAGGCACAGGCCTTAGCACTCACTGCTGTGCCTAGCTTTTATCATGGGAAGCAGGCATCCAACCAGCGCTCCTCAAGCTCTTACCCAATGAGACATCTCTCCAGCCCTAAAAATGTGGTTCAGTAAGTTTATTATACCTTTCACTTTAAGAATTATCTCTCAGTGTAGCAGAGCTGGCCATGAGTCTTCTGATGGGGAGAATAAGGGTCACAACCCTCCATGACTGTGAAAATCTGCCAGGTTCTCCAGCATTTATAAATCACTTTCATATATTATTATCTCTTAACCTTTAAAAGAATAGATAGGGAAATAAAGAATCATTATCCTCAAAGACTGTGTTAACAGTGTTGTGCTTTCTGGGAGATTTTTTGGCACTGGCTAGAAGTTTGTACAGCTAATTCGTGAGTTTTCCACGAACCTTTTATCAAGGCATATTAATTTTTTTTTCATTCTGACTTTGTATTTGTAAATTTTGTGTTTGTTGTAGACTAGAAGATGAGATCTGCCTGAAATAGCAACCTCACCGAAAATTAGGCACACCAGTTTTCTACAGAACTTCCCTTTGTTATGTTTTGTTATTTCACCAAACTCTACTCCCTTCTGAAGGTTGCCAATACTGTATGTTTCATTTCAATCTCTTTTATCTCTAAAAAGGTAATCTTACACTCAAGAAATAAGAAAGAACATTTTTGCCCCGGTTTATGTTTAGAACAGTTTTAATTTCAGAAATTTAAAAAAAAAATGTTTTTACTGTTTTTCAGACATGTCTTTGTAATTTTGTGGAAGCAAAAGCAAAGGGATTTAAAAAACAAACCACTGAGATGTCAGTGGTGCCTGAAACAGAAATGGTAAAAACATGAGCCCCGCCCCTTTCCTTTTCCATAACATGCTCCTGACCATTTTAACACAAGGGTCCGCCTTAAATTTAGAGAGGAGGCAATAAAAATGGCTCATTTCTAAAATCTCATGTCACTGCAGGATGTTATTAATAAAACAGGTTCTCAGGTTCTCCTTTTACTTTAAAAATATGACTATACTATTATTAAATATGCAATATATTTTCAAAAGATTTATAAGCAAACTTTATATTATAATATTAGCCAGCCATGGCTTCCTCTATGGATTAAAGAATTAAAAATTTAATGGGAAATTCATGGCTCAGGAGTAAGAAAGCTTCCTTTTTCTTCCAAATGACTGAATATGTATTTGTCTCTTTTCAATAACAGGACCCAGAAACTTCATTAGGTTTGCATTAAGAAAGTGAGCAGTGTGCATTAACCTTTTCAGTCTAGAGAAGGGGAAATAAAATGAACAATTCTGAAGCAGCACTAGTGTTTCCAGTTCTGTTCGAGGCACTTTAAATAATCCTTCTTGTAAGATGGCTGTTGTCTCTGTCTCCACATCACAAAGACTGAAAAGTATGGAATATCTGGAAATAGAGTAAAACTGTGCCTTATAAACCACTTCAGTTCAAAGATTACAATTTATTGTAACAAGTGATTGCAGTCATTCCTCAGCCTCGGGGGTGTAGTCTCGGTTCTCACAGATGACAAACTCTGGGCATACTCAGGTCACTTAAAACTGCCAAATGCTTGCTTATAACTCACTCAAATAATCGCTTTGGGTACTTTAAGCATGAATAAATTACTTATATTGTTTAATATAGTATAGATGTTGCATAAATAGTTTTTATATTTAAGAATAATTGGACAAGGCTGCCCACTCTCTCCATATCTCTTCAACATAGTTCTGGAAGTCCTTGCTAGAGCAATAAGACAGTTGAAGGAGATCAAGGGGATACAAATTGGAAAGGAAAAAGTCAAAGTATCACTATTTGCAGATGATATGATAGCATACATGAGTGACCCCAAAAATTCTAGCAGGGAACTCCTACAGCTGATAAGCACGTTCAGCAAAGTGGCCAGATACAAAATTAACTAAAAAAATCAGTAGCCCTCCTGTATACAAAAGACAAAAGGGCTGAGAAAGAAAATAGGGAAACAACACCCTCACAATAACCACAAATGACATAAAGTACCTTGGTGTAACGCTAACCAAGCAAGTCAAACTTGTATGAAAAAAATTTCAAGTCTCTGAAGAAAGAATTAGAAGAATATATCAGAAGATGGAAAGATCTCCCATGCTCATGGCTTGGCAGGATTAACATAGGAAAAATAGCCAGTTTACCAAAAGCAATCTACAGATTCAATACAATACCCATCAAATTACCAACATAATTCTTTACAGACCTGGAAAGAAAAATTCTCAACTTCATATGGAATAACAAGAAACCCAGAATTGTTAAAAACAATCCTCTACAATAAAAGATCTTCCAGAGGTATCTCCATCCCTGATCTTAAGCTGTACTATAGAGCAACAGTAAAAAAAACTGCATGGTACTGGCATAGAAACAGAATGTTGGATCAATGGAACCAAACAGAAGACCCAGAAATAAACCCACACACTTATGGACACCTGATCTTTGACAAAGATGTCAAAACCATGAATGGAAAAAAGATAGCATCTTCAACAAATGGTGCTGGTCTAACTGGATGTCTATATGTAGAAAAATGAAAATAGATCCATACTTATCACCCTGCACAAAACTGAAGTCCAAGTGGATCAAAGACTTCAACATAAAACGAGACACATTAAATTGGCTAGAAAAAAGTGGGGAATACCCTAGAACTCATTGGTACAGGAGAAAACTTCCTGAGCAGAACACCAACAGCACAGGCTCTAAGAGCAACAATCAATAAATGGGACCTCATGAAACTGAAAAGCTTCTGTAAAGCAAAGGACACTGTCATCAAAACAAAACGACTGCCTACAGATTGGGAAAGAATCTTCACCAACCCTTTTTCTGACAGAGGGCTAATATCCAGTATATATAAAGAACTAAAGAAGCTGAAAAACAGCAAACCAAGTAATCCAATTAAAAAATGGGGAACAGAGCTAAACAGAGAACTCTGTAGAGGAATATCGAATGGCAGAGAAACACTTAAAAGAAATGCTCAACGTCATTAGCCACTAGGGAAATGGAAATCAAAATGACACTGAGATTTCACCTTACACCCATCAGAATGGCCAAGATGAAAAACTCAAGTGACAACACATGCTGGAGAGGTTGTGGAGAAAGGGGAACCCTCCTTCACTGCTGGTGGGAATGTAAACAACCACTCTGGAAAGCTATCTGGCGCTTTCTCAGACAACTAGGAATAGCGCTTCCTCAAGATCCAGCCATACCACTCCTAGGCATATATCCAAAATATGCTCAAATATACAATAAAGACATTTGCTCAACCATGTTTGTAGCAGCTTTATTTGTAATAGTCAGAAGCTAGAAACAGCCCAGATGCCCCTCAACTGAAGAATGGATGGAGAAATTGTGGTACATCTACACAATGGGGTATTACTCTGCAATAAAAAAACAAGGAAAATGAAATTTGCAGGTAAATGGTGGGACATGGAAAGGATCATCCTGAGTGAGCTGTTCCATAAGCAGAAAGACACACACGGTATATACTCACTCATATAGACATATAACATAGGATAAACCTACTAAAATCTGTACATCTAAAGAAAATAATCAAGAAAGAGAACCCTGACTAAAATGTTCAATCCCCATCCCGAAAGGGAAAGAGGATGGACATCAGAAGATGAAGAAAACAGGGAACAAGCTAGGAACCTGCCATAGAGGGCCTCTGAAAGGCTCTGCTCTGCAGACTGTCAAAGCAGACACTGAGACTTATGGCCAACTTTTGGGCATAGTGCATGGAATCTTCTGTAAGAAGTGGAAAATAGTAAGATCTGGAGAGGACAGGAACCCCACAAGGAGAGCAACAGAATCAGAAAATTTGAACACAGGGGTCTTCCCAGAGACTCATACTCCAACCAAGTACCAAGCATGGAGATAACCTAGAGCCACTGCACAGATGTAGGCAGTTCAGTGTCCAAGTGGGTTCCATAGTAATGGGAAGAGGGACTGCCTCTGACATAATCTGATTGGCCTGCTCTTTGATCACCTCCCCCTGAGGGTGGAGCAGCCTTACCAGGCCACAGAAGATGACAATGCAGCCACTCCTGATGAGCTCTGATAGGCTAAGATCAGAAGGAAGGAGAGGAGGACCTCCCCTATCAGTGGACTTGGGGAAGGGCATGCGTGAAGAAGGGGGAGGGAGGGTGGAACTGTGAGGGGAGGAGGGAGAGGCTTATAGGGGAACACAAAGTGAATAAAGTGTAATTAATAAAATAAAAACATAAAATAAAAAATAAAAATTAAACAAGAATAATTTGAAAAAATATATACATATTCTGTACAGAGACAATTTTGTTATCTAGTTGGTTTGAGGCAGACTCTCTAGCATATCAGTGTGTCCTTGGGTTTGTTTGTTTTGTAGCTGAGGGTGTCTTTGCACTCTTCACCATCCAGCCCTCCCCTCCCAAGTATGTTTATGACTACAACCAGCTCCATGTGGTGTTGGGAGTCAAAGCCCAGGCAGCAGCATCTTCCATGCGAAACAACACTGTACCAATTGAGTAACAGGCTCAGCCCTGATCGTGCTTTTTCCCTGAATATTTCTCTGGTTGGTTGAATTAGCATATATGGAAGCAGTGATGCTCTGAGGGCAAGTGGGTCAGCTTTCTCCTTCTCCAGTGAGACATCAGTAGAGATCCAGGACACCAGAAGGGAAGGGCCAAAATGGAGAGAACTTCACCAGCTACTCCTTTCTGAAGACCAGAACAATCCTAAAGGATTTGGGAGCTTTGTGGTAGCTAAAGCCTTTGCCTTCCTCCTGAAGACTAGTGTACTTTATGCTTGTATTTCTCCAATTCGACACACAAGCACCTGCTTTAGCAAAAGGCATCTTTATTGCTTGGCAGATGTAGCTTGTTTCTCCGCAGCTCATGAACACTTTACGTTGGAGTAGCTCAGTCTTTTAGAAGTGATTTGATAAAGAAATAAATACTTGAGGTAAAATTTAAAGGTGAGAATGCCATCTAAAATGGTAGAGTCGTCCAATTGTTGTGAAAATAAATAAATCTACAATGAGAACACTTGAACATGAAATTGTCACAAAAGCAAAGAAAAGAATGAGGCTGTTAAAACTGTGTCTAGAATTCTCTGAGTCAAAAATCTTATGGTGAAGCATCAATTTATAAACGTATCTGTTCGCTCCCATTGAGAATTGATACTGTAACTCAAAAGCCTTTAGGGGAAACTAAACAGTGAGGTTGTATTCGCGGCCAGTTTCCAGCAGGGTACTCAGGGTACGGCACAGTGGCTTCCAGCATCCCTGGTATTGACTTGTCTGGTTTATAAACAAATTTATGTGGAAGTGGTTATTTCTTTTAGATTTTTCAGAATATCTGTGTGACAAAACAGATTTCATAGTGGATCATTTGATATAGTTGTTGGTGGATATATTAAAAAAACACTTCAATTTTTAAAGTTTTTTTGTAATTATTTCTTTAGTGAAGAACAGGTGGTGCTCTTCCTCATCACTCAAGCCTACTGTGTTAGTGGTCATTCAAATAATAATTTTGATTATTTGACTAGTAACGTTTTGAGTCAATATAGAACTTGTACCTTTCAAAACTTGTATAATACTCTACACAAAGTACTTTAAGTACAAAAGAAAAAACCAGATTTAAATAAATTCGTAGCTGGGTGGTGGTTGTGGTGGTGGCTCATGCCTTTAATCCCAGCACTCAAGAGGCAGAGGAAGGCAGATCTCTTGAGTTCTAGGTCAACCTGGTCTACAGAGTGAGTTCCAGAGTTGTCAAGGCTACAAAATGAAACTCTGTCTCAAAAAAAAAAAAAAAAGTTTTTTTTTTTTCTTTTGTTAGTGCGTGTGCACTGCCTATGTGTGCACATGTCTGTGTAGATGCATATGTGGGATACATTTGCCCGTGTGTTCTTGCATGTAGAGGCCAGAAGTTGACAGTGGTGGTTTTTCTCAAATTGTCGCCCCCAGTAGTTTTTGAACCTCATATTGAAGCTGGTTGTGCATCTGTTCAGCTATCTTTAGCGCAAGAAAGTACCAGGGACCAGGCTGTGTCTGCCTCCACAGTAGGCATATTCATCTATATACTGCCTCGCTCAGTGCTCAGTTTTTTATGTTGGTGCCAGACATCTGAAATCAGTCTCATGATTATGCATCAAGCCATTTGTGCACTGAGCAAGATAGTCCCCATCTCCAATATAACAGCTTTTTAAATTTTTTAATTCATTCTTGTAGACAAAGAAAAGAGATGAGAATGACTTCGCTAGCCACAGACATAATTAGTATCTGAGGACAAAATAGGTCAGCTCTTTAAATTCTCCCTCCATTTTTACTTTCACAAACTTCACCTTGGATTTCTCTCTAGACCCGTTTCTTTACTTTGAAACTAAGGCAAAAAGTATATTAAACCAAAATCTATTTAGGTCCTTCTGTTTCTCCTGGTTGCCTGGGTTGGTTCCTTGATTACCATACAAAAAAATGGACATAATAAGTGTCTCTAAAAAATTCTAAATCACTTGTATCCTGCTTCTCCTTTCATGGAAAAGTATTATTCATTCTGTAATGTCTCCTGTCCTCACCTCTCCACTGAGGTACTGATCTGACCTGCAAGCACAGGCTTAGCTGCTTGTTTCCATAGCTTTGGGACAGTCTGTCTCTGCCAAATTGTTCATTACCGAGGCACTTAGTCCATCATAATTGCATTCAATCCAACTACAAAAGCTGAATATCAAAGCAAATCAATGCATCTTCTATTTTGAAATGAGCTCTTTGAAAAATGATTCTCCACCAAGAATTAAAAATGTAAAGCAGTGGGCACTGAGAAAAAAAAAGTAGTTTAAGAACTGATAAGTTTTCTTTTCACCAGATAACAAATTAGTTCTTCATTCATTCATATAAAACTATGTATTTTCCTAGCTTGCTCATTCAAAGTCGTCCAGCCTTTATTTAATTACTAAATTGCACATCTACTTCCACATTTTAGATACTTGCTGGTGTTTTCACTTCTCTGTACCAACTTGTCTATTCTTACTGCTATAACAACAACAACAAAAATCTCAGACTAGATAGCTCATGGGCAAAAGGAGTGAATCTCTTCCATTTTGGGGATTTGAGAAATTCATGATTACAGCATTAGTACTGGCAGCATTTGCTGAGGAGCTCTTCCATAACTGTGGCCTTTTCATGGTTTCCCCGGCCAGTAGAAATGAAAACACAGGATCCCTGACCCTCTCAATTTCTTTCTTTATTTTGTTAACTGTGTTTTCCCTGCATGTGTGTATGTGTTCCATGTCCATGCCTGCTGTCCACAAAGGCACTGGATCACCTTAACCTGGATAGATTGTTGTGAGGCATAATGTAGGTGCTTCGATCTAAACCCACGTCCTCTCCAAGAACAATGGGTGCCCTTGACTTCTGAGCCCCACTAAGGCTGTTTTTTAAGACCACTTTTTCTGAAGTCTCATCCAGGATGTCTCAAATCCTCACCTCTTAAAGGTCCAAGATGCTTCATAACACTGCAGTGATGGTTAGGTTTGAACACAGAAGTTTTGAAGTGCAAACGTTCAGGCACTGGCAAGCTCATGTCCAGGAGGAGGAAGTTGATCCTAATCTTACTCTCCTGTGGTCCATGCATAAATTGGAAAAAAATAGAAGCATGTACAAAGTTCATAATATTAAAAGATTAAAGTACAAAAACTCAATCAAGTCTAAAATAAAAGTTCTTTATATTTTTTCTTTTTTATTTCATTTATGTATTTTTTTAATTTTTATTAATTACAATTTACTCACTTTGTATCCCAGCTGTAGCAGCCTCCCTCTTTCTTTTCCTCCCATGTCCGTTTCCCAGTCTACAGATAGGGGAGGTCCTTCTCCTCTTCCAGCTGACCCTAGCCTATCAACTCTCATCTGGACTGGCTGCATTGTCTTCCTGTGGCCTGGGAAGGTTGCCCCCTTCCACAAGGGGAGATGATGAAATAGCCAGACACTGAATTCTTTTCAGAGACAGTCCCTGTTCCCATTACTAAGGTACCCACTTGGAGACTGAGTTGGCATGGGTTACATTTGTGCAGGGGTTCTAGGTTATTTCCATGCATGGTCCTTGGTTGGAGTATCAGTCCCAGAAAAGACCCCTGTGCCCAGATATTTTGCTTCTGTTGCTCTCCTTGTGTAGCTCCTGTCTCCTCCAGGTCTTTCTATGTCCCCCTTCTTTCATAAGATTCCCTGCACTCTGCCCAAAGTTTGGTTATGAATCTCAGCATCTGTTTTCATACCCTGCTGGGTAAGGTCTTTAAGAGGCCCTCTATGGTAGGCTCTTGTCATGTTCCCTCTTTTCTCCATCTTCTGATGTCTATCCCATTTGCCTTTCTGAATGAGCACCTTACCCAGGGTCCTTCTTCTTGCTTAGCTTCTTTAGGTGTATAGATTTTAGTACGATTATCCTATATTATGTGTCTAATATCCATTTATAAGTGAGTGTATAGCATGTGTGTCTTTCTGCTTCTGGGATACCTCACTCAGTATGATCTTTTCTAGTTCCCACCATTTGACTGCAAATTGCATGTTTTTCATTGCTGAGTAGTATTCCACTGTGTAAGTGCACCACAATTTTTGTATCCATTCCTCCACTGAGGGACATCTGAGTTGTTTCCAGATTCTAGCTATTACGAATAAAACTGCTACAAACATGGTGGAGCAAATATCTTTATTGTATACTTGAGCATATTTTTGATATATGCCTAGGAGTGGTAGAGGTGGATCTTGAGGTAACACTATTCCTAATTGTCTGAGAAAGCGCCAGATTGATTTCCAAACTGGTTGTAAATGTTTACATTCCCACCAGCAATGGAACAGGATTCTACTTTCTCCACATCCTCTTCAGCATGTGCTGTCACTTGAGTTTTTGATGTTATACATTCTGAGGGGTAATCTCAGGTGAAATCTCAGGGTGATTTTGATTTGCATTTCCTAGATGACTAAGGAAGTTAGCATTTCTTTAATTGTTTCTCTGACATTTGATATTCCTGTATTGAGAATTCTCTGTTTAACTCTGTACCCCATTTTTTAAATTGGATTACTTGATTTGTTGCTTTTTAACTTCTTGAGTTCTTTGTATATTCTGGATATTAGCCCTCTGTCATATATAGGATTGGTAAAGATCCTTTCTCAGTCTGTAGGCTGTCATTTTGTTCTGATGACAGAGTCCTTTAACAGAAGCTTTTCAGTTTCATGAGGTCCCATTTATTGATTGTTGATCTTAGAGCCTGAGCTGTTGGTGTTCTGTTCAGGAAGTTATTTCCTGTGCCAATGAGTTCAAGGCTCTTCCCCACTTTTTTTTCTAACAGGTTTAATGTGTCTGGTTTTATGTTGAGATCTTTGATCCACTTGGACTTTAGTGCAGGGTGGTAACTATGGATCTGTTTGCATTCTTCTACATATAGATATCCAGTTAGCCTAGCTCCATTTGTTGAAGATGCTGTCTTTCTCCCATCTTTGTCAAAAATCAGGTGTCCATTAAGTGTGGAGGTTTATTTCTGGGTCTTCTATTTTATTCCATTGAACTACCAGTCTGTTTCTATGCCAGTACCATGCAGTTAAAAGCTCTTTATAACCAAACGGTCCAGAGCTAGTATTTAATCCACAACAGAATCTTGTTTACAGATCTTGTCTATTTCTGAATATTGTTTATTTCCATGTATAACAGAATCTGTCAGAGTTTTGGAAGTGAAACCAATAGGACATAACATAGAATTCAGAAATTTGAAGACAAATTGACAGCCTTTTTTCTCATAACAAAATAAAATCCTTGAAAACTCCCTGGCAAAGAAGAGACTCTATAGCAACAGAGGAGACTGATGGGCGAAAGCAAAGGTCACACTGAAGGGAAAAAGTGAGAAAGCCTTATAGGTAGAGTGCTCTTTTGCCATTTTAACAAATTATACACGTTAAAATGATGCTCAGGCTGGTTTTATATACTCTTCTTTTGATCCTGCCTCGTGTTTTATTGCATTTGAAAAAGTTTTTTTTTCCTACTTTGAACCTCTAAAGATCAGGCTGAGGCAGTCTGCCTTGAGAGCACTTATTGGAGGCTTTCATACCTATTTTACTACATTTAAACTGTCATGAAATCATTGGAGTGTTTCAGTTAGGTTTCCCTTGAACTTATCACCTTACAAAGGCATGTATAGGTCTTCCCCAAAGGCAGTATCTTTTTCAAAAGTACCATCTCACATCGGCTACAATGGCCACTTCAGTTGGATGACAATGTAAAAGGAATAGAAGTCTTGAGTACAGTGGAAAGTTTTTTTTGATGACTTGATAAACCTATGGTATCATTTTCTGGAGTGTTTTGTTTTTCAACCTTATTCTCGTTCTTTCATTCTGAGGATCTAAAAGGGGTTTAGCCCAACCTCTACAGCTCTTCAACGGTATTTAGATTTTCTTTTATGACAACCAGCATATGAAAGGAGAAGCTCTCAGGGAGTGATAATGGGTAACTGCTCAACCACTCCAGGCCCTTGTGCTTGGGATACTGTAGCATCAAACATCTTCACTGTAGTTTTACAACGTCTCCAAACAATAGATGCATTTGCACTTGCACCGCCACTGAAAACTCGTAAACCATATTACCACATACAATCTCCAGTTTAACTGACAGCATATAATGCAAAGATGTTTCTCTGAATGTTTGAAGTTCCTCAATTACTCCGTAACTTAAGCCATCTAGAAGTAGTCATATGCTCAGCTACTCCTTTGTTCCTAAGTAATTAATATAATTGTCTATACAACATATTACACAGATATTGACACAGTCATATACATTGGAAAAATTCAAATCTAGAAGAAACTGTTTAAGAGAACTCTGAGGTTTAAGAGAATTAACAGGAAGTGAAAAAACAAGTCACTTGATATTTCTACTCTTAACATCTTTTGGGTCCTCAGTGTAGAATTTCCTGCTGCTGGCTTGACTTGAAATCAGTTTCCTTACAGCTCTTTGACTTCAGATGGTAACTTAGAACCACTCTGTTCTCACTAAACTTAACTTCACTCTTATATCACTTATTATTGAATAAGGAAAACCATTGTCCCATGAGGCATTTGGTGGGATCTGACACAGTTGGAGTTATTGGCTACAAAGGTACAAAACAGAGAAAGTGGCTGAAACAGTCAATTCTCTGAGAAGAAACAAGGGCAAGGAAGAGTTGAACTGAGCTCCCTGCAAATAGCGCCTTTTGGGGTGAATCTGCATATCTGTGCTGAGCTGTTTTCTGGCCATACTAAGAAATAGAAGAAACAGAAGGAGGTGGAAGGAGGACTTGGTTATCTTGGGTTGAGGCTGGTATCTCCAAAGAGATACAACAGGGCCTATTCTAATGAATAACTGGCAACTGGTACCAACTGCCAAGGTGAGAGAATGTCATTCTGGGCCAACAGTAGCAGAAGAACTCATGTGCTATCTTTCTTTCTTTCTTCTGTCTTTCATCTCCTTCACTGGCAAAGCTGGATGGTGAGCAAGCTAAATAGAAAACAAAAAAAATTAATAAATAAACAAAGGAAAATCTTTCTGTGCTAAGTAGTTTTATGTCAACCTGACAAGCTAGAGTTATCTGAAAGGAGGGAACATCAATTGAAAAAAAAAAAGAAAAAAAAAACAGTTCCATAAGATCTGGCTGTAAGACATTTCCTTAATTACTGATTCATGCGCTGGATCCATTCTGTTGCAGGTGGTGCCATCCTTGGGCTGGTGGCCCTAGGTTCTATAAGAAAATACACTGAACAAGCCATGATGAGCAAGTTAATAAGTAGAACCCCTACATGGCCTCTGTCTTAGCTCCTACCTTCCTACCTTCAGGTTCCAACCCTGTCTCTGTTTTTTTTTTTTTTTTTTCCTGCTTTCCTTCAATAATGGACTACAATGTGGCAGTGTTCAAATAACCTCTTTTCTCAAAAATTTGTTTTCTGGTCAAGGTGTTTTATCATAGCAATAGCAACCTTAACTAAGAAATTTTCCTACCTGTAGTGTCAGATATCAAAGCAGTGTATAGAATGGTGGACTTTTAATTTAGATGTAATAAGATTTCTTATTTCCTTTCCAAACCATCATGTCTATCCATCCTTCAATCTCTGACATTAGGAGAGACTTGGGCAAGTACTTCCATCATTCTTTGGTGTTTTCAATGTGGGAAAAGGACGGTGTCAGAGAAATTATAAAAACAAAAATGTTACATGGTCAGTAAAGTCAAGAAAAAGATAATCAATCTTACCCTTGTGGAGAATTAAAAAAAATTATAATAAAGAAATTTTTTTCACTCATAAAATTACAAAAAAAAACTAGTAATGCCATCTTTAGAAATCTATTGATATAATGCAAAAAATGCAAAGTGTTGTGCCACAGAATAAAATCTGTTCCCTGATACTTCCTACTTCTGTGCTGATAATGCTGTTGTTGAATTAGAGAACAAAGGTAGTTAGGAGACTTTCCTGAGGTCAGAGGGTTCCAAAGACTCTTAGATTCTTGGAACTTGTAATTGAAACGTTATAAACAAACCAAGTCAGTTTAAGTCTTTATTTTTGCATGTGAACAGGAAAGTATCTTTGGACTTAATGTATCTTGGGTTTAAATGTGTTATCAGTGTTTTTTAAAATGGAAATATATAAACAACAGAATAATCAAGAATGTTTAACTGGCCCATCCAGTCAACCTCAGCCGACATTTTACAAATTGGTCATTTACATGCGCAGTAGGAACAGATGTACCTGTTTTGGGAAACACAAACAAGAATATGAACACCCTCCTTGCCCAATTCCCAGTTCCTTTAATATAAATATTTAGTTATTATTTTAAATATTTCATATATTACAAAGAAATTGGCCAGGCAATTCTGTAGCTGTAGCTATTTTCTTTGGTCTGTGCTGTTTCACTTTGGTTTAGATTATGCCTAAAATATTTAATTCTATTCATGAGTGCCTTATATCCTACAAAACTGTAATGTTATTTGGGCTCCATACTGTAAGAAGATGGCAAGCTGTATAGACCTTTAGCAATATGTGATTTAAATCTCTCATTATGGTATGAAAAATTAATGCAAAAATGGAGTCAGTGAGTTCATGTACCTGGGCGAAACCCCTGTGTCAATGACTGGACTCAAAGGTCCTATTTTACAATTCTAATGAATACCTTATCCCAAATTTAAGAAACACATAAAGAAAATAGCTAAACATTTGTCTTCAATTTAGCCACAGACCATTCATGAGTATTTTGTTTTAGCATAGCACAAATTTCTAAAGAAAAGATTATATTCCCTAATAGTTTGCTTACTAATGTTGTAATTATTGAAGCAAACATATTCACATCACACCAGGTGTTTCACATGAGGCTGACAGCTGTTTTTAAAACATTGCTAACACCTTAAGCTTGTATGTTAACATAAGTTGCATTTGTGTTACCCATTAAAAATAGAAACAGGGATATGTTCTAAGTCTGAGTCAATGACAGACTCAAGAAATTAAATACCAACAAATGAAATAATCCATTTTTTAAAAAATGGGGTACAGACCTAAACCAAGTATTCTCAACAGAGGAATATCTAGTGGCTGAGAAACACTTCAAGAAATGCTCAACATCCTTAGCCAACAGGGAAATGCAAATCAAAATGACTTTGAGATTCCATCTTACACTCATCAGAATGGCTAAGATCAAAAACTCAAGTGACAGCACACGCTGGAGAGGTTGTGGAGAAATGGGGAACATGCCTCCATTGCTGATGGAGTGCAAACTTGTATAACTACTTTGGAAATCAATCTGGTGCTTTCTTAAGAAACTGGAAATAGTTTTACTTCAAGACTGTTGTTTTGTTCTGACGACAGTGTCCTTTCCTTTACTTTACAGAAGCTTTTCAGTTTCATGAGGTCCCATTTATTGATTGTTGATCTTAGAGCCTGTGCTGTTGGTGTTTTGTTCAGTTGTCTCCTGTGCCAATGAGTTCTAGGCTCTTCCCCACTTTTTTTTCTAACAGGTTCACTGTGTTTGGTTTTTATGTTGAGGTCTTCGATCCACTTGGACTTTAGTTTTGTGCAGGGTGATAACCATGGATCTATTTGCATTCTTCTACTTGTAAACATCCAGTTAGATCAGCACTGTTTGTTGAAGGCGCTGTCTTTTTTCCATTGTATGGTTTTTGGCTTCTTTGTCAAAAATAAAATATCTCTAGGTGTGTGGGTTTATTTCTGGGTCTTCTATTCTATTCTGTTGATCCACCCTTTTGTTTCTATGTCAATATCATGCAGTTTTTTTTATTACTATTGCTCTTTAGTACAGCTTGATATCAGGGATGGAGATACCTCCAGACAATCTGTTGTTTTACAGGATCATTTTGGCAATTCTGAGTTTTTTGTTTTTCCATAGGAAGTTAAGAATTGTTCTTTCAAGGTCTGTAAAGAATTGTGTTGGTATTTTTATGGGAATTGCATATAGGATAAACATACTAAAATCTAGAGAAGCTAAGCAAGAAGGAGGACCCTGGGTTAGATGATCAGTCCTCACTCAGAGAGGCAAATGGAACAGACATTGGAAGAGAGAGAAAACAGGAAACAAAACAGAAGCCTACCACAGAAGGCCTCTGAAAGACTACCCAGCAATGTATCAAAGTAGGTGCTGAAGCTCATAACCAAACTTTGGGCAGAGTGTAGGGAATCCTATGAAAGAAAGGGGAAATAGTGGGACCAGGAAAAGACAGGAGCTGCACAAGGAAATCAACAGAACCAAAAAATCTGGGCACAGGGGTCTTTTCTGAGACTTATACTCCAACCAAGGACTATTCATGGAGAAAAGCTAGAATCCTTGCACAGATATAGCCATGGCAGCTCAGTATCCAAGTGGGTTCCCTAGTAAGGGGAACAGAGACTGTCTCTGAGATAAACTCAGTGGCTGGGTCTTTGATCACCTACCTTTGAGGCGGGGAGCAGCCTTAGCAGGCCACAGAGGAAGACAATGCAGCCAGTCCTGCTAAGACCTGATAGGCTAGGGTCTTATGGAAGGGGAATAGGCCCTCCCTTTTCAGTGGACTTGGAAAGGGGCATGGGAGGAGATGAAGGAAGAAAGGTAAGATTGGTAGGGAATGAGGGAGGGAGCTACAGCTGGGATAGAAGTGAATAAACTGTAATTAATATCAAAAATAAAAATAAAAAAGCTCAAAATATACCACTCCTGGGCATATACCCAAAAAACACTCCACCATACCACAAGGATACATGCTCAACTATGTTCATAGGAACTTTATTCATAACAGTCAGAATCTGGAAACCACCTAGATGTCCCTTAACTGAGGAATGAATAGAGAAATTGTGGTACATTCACACAATGGAATACTACTCAGGTATTAAAAACAAGGAAATCAAGAAATTTACAGGCAAATGGATGAAACTAGAAAAGGTCACCCCAAGTGAGTTAACCCAGAAGCAGAAAGACATGCATGGTATATACTCACTTATAAGTGATATTAACCATATAGGATAAACATACTAAAATCTACAGACCTAAAGAAGCTAAATGGCAAGAAGGATCCTAGGGAAGATGCTTAATTCTTACTCAGAAGGGCAAACTGGATAGATAGCAGAAGTGGTAGAAGAGAAGAAACAGGATGGGAGTCTACCACAGATGTCTTCAGAAAGACTGCACCCACTAGGGGATCAATTCAGAGGCAGAGCCTCACAGCCAAACTTTGGACAGAGTGCACTTATGGAAGAAGGGGCATATAGAAAGAGCAGGAGGAAACAGGAGCTCCACCAGGAGACCAACAAAGCTAAAAATGTGGGCCCAGAGGTGCTTGCAGACACTGATGCATCATCCAAGGACCATGCATGGAGAGGACCTAGACCCCTCTGCTCAGATGTAGCCCATAGGCAGCTCAGTCTTCTTGTGGGCTCCCTAAAAAGGGGAGCAGGGGCATTCTCTGACATGAACTCAGTTGCTTGCTATGTGATCACCTTCCCCTGGTGAGGTAGCCTTACTAGACCACAGAGAAAGAGGATCCAGGCAGTCCTATTGAGTTCTGATTAGCTAGTGTTAGATAATAGGTTAGGAGGACTTCCCCAATTAATGGAGTAGGGAAGAGGGATATGGGATAAAGAGGGAAAAAGGCTGGGACCAGGAGGAGATGATGGAAGGGGCTACAACTGGGAAAAAAGTGAAAAACTGTAAATAATAATAAATGTTTTAAAAATAAAATATTATATATTAAAATCTGTAATCTGAACACTGAAAAGTATTTATTAAAAAACACTTTGTCATTTTCTTTCAGCCCCTGAATGTAATAAGAGACATGATCACTGAAGAGATACTCAAAAATTCTACCAATTTAGTACAGTAGGCTCCTTAAAAAATGATTTTCTAAAAATATTGTCATTTCAAATTTAATAGAAGAGAACAATTCTTTATCATGTGCATATTCTTTTTCATTAATACTAGCAACTTGCCTTTGTGAAATGTTTGCTCATGGTTTTCAATGTCCTACCTTATGACATCTTATCCAACGCTATGAAGAAAGTGCTTTCTTAATTTCTGAATAGTTTGTAGCTCTCAGACTGAATGAACAGGTGAACCAGGATTCACATTTGTGTATGACCTGGAGCTAGAGTTCGTAACCTCCCTGCTTTGCCTGCTCTATAAGCATTCTGTGATAGAGTAGATCTCTGTGCTTAGTAACTTATGGACAAGTCTCCTCTGACACTGACAGAAAGTGAGAAGTAGCATTTATCCAGTGATTGTCACCAAAGACATTATTATTCACACATGCTAACCTAGTAAATTCATGGAATTTTAATTTCTTTTTCTCAAATATTTCTCTGTAAGAACTCTAAGAATTGTTTTTTTTTTCTTTTCATGTTAAGTCAAGGAGGTAACTTATTAATGAGAGCATGAAACACTTTCTTGACTAGAGAGTGCAGAAAAAAACACCGATAACCCATTTATGCAAGCTCTGAGCAGAGGAATGGCTCTTACACCCAATACACTATAGTTCACCTATAATCACTTAGATTGCTTAGGTAATAACCCTGGAAAACTATTTTTCCATGGTGGTCATTTTTGGCTTCTGAAAACTGATCAACTGAGACTCCTATTACCACATACTATCATGAAGCACATTCAGTTGTATTGTTGTATCTTTTATCTGTAACAGCCGTGAAGGTATTCAGGCATGTCCACACAGAGATGTACTGGGAGCCATTTTGCTCTTTGTGGTTAGACACAACAGCATATAATTCATAGCAATCTCTGACACTGAAAGCAGTATAACTCAAGCAGTTAGCATTGTGTATGTCTGGCCTTACAAAAAAAAATGTCATCTTCTCATCCTGTGAGATCTTCTTTTAACCCTGTAGAATCAAATGCTTTCTTTAGTGATGCCACTGAATCATTTCCTTGACAATGATTTAAGTGATGACACTCAGTTGAAAAAGATACTAATGAAATTGAGTGAAAGAATAATTTAATGATGATGTAACCTTAAAGTTGTGTCTTTTTTTATATATTACTTTTGAAAGCTTCAGAATTGGTTCTTTTGTGTGTCTACAACAAGGAATGTAATTGGTGAAGTTATGTGTTAAAAGTGTTCTCCCAAATGATGTTGATCCCTAAACTTCAGTACCTATGAATGAATACTGATTTGAAATAGGATGTTTGTAGATGATCAAATTAAGAAAAGATCATCCACTGTCTAACAAGGTTTAAATAACTCATTATTGTTGTAACCCTTACTTAAGTGAAAATTGACACAGACATGAGGACAACAAGGAAGTCATGTGAGGAGAAAGACAAAACTTAGTGTAATGTGACTTGAAGCCAAGAGAGATGACAAAAACTCCTACCAATCTACTAGAAGCTGGAAGATGAATGTGGGATGGATTGTCTTGTGTAGTTCTCAGAAGAAACCTGCCCTGCTTACAGCACAATCTTAGATATCTAGTGCTCAAAACTGTCATGTGATACACTTCTCTTGTTTAAATTACCTAGATCTTGGCACGTTGTGATGGATATCCTAGAGATCAATATCCTTTACAATAATTATGTCAGGTCCAATAGGCCAAAATCCGAGAATCTTGACTTTTTCAAGAACCCAAATAAATAGTCTTCCTATCCCTTAGGCAATCATTCTACTGGGTTGTCTCCATTCTTTAGAGGAGTTTTCATTGTAATTGACAAAATTACTGTTGCGATTCTTCTGATATCATTCAGTTCTCTTGAGGTTTCAGGTTTCTACCTCTAACAAGGCCCCAATACAGGATTCTCTTCATTATTAAGGAGAGGGGAGATAACTATTCTACCCATTTTTTTTTGCCTGAACCTTATGGTTTGAAAAGGGGAATATAAATAGTTATCAAGATGGAAAACAGAACATCAGTTCTATATAATAAGCTGCTCTACTAACTGGATGATCTCTATTTAAAAACAATATCTCCGTGTATGTGGACCTATCTGCATTGCCCATGAGGCACGCTGGGGTTGGCTACTCAGAGGCTATTTTAAGCTGTGGGCTGGCTTTCTCCAGGGTCAGAAGATTGTTCAAGGTTCCTGAATAAACTGCATTGAGAAGAACAAAGAAAAAAAAAAAAGATCAGAAAGAAGGAGAGGAGGACCTCCCCTATCAGTGGACTTGGGGAGAGGCATGCATGCAGAAAGGGGGGAGGGTGGGACCAGGAGGGGAGGAGGAAGGGGCTTTTGGGGGTATACAAAAGGAATAAAGTGTAATTAATAAAAGTTAAATAAAAAATTAAAAAACAAAACAATATCTCTAAATTTAAATGTATATGATGTAATAATTTACACTCTCTTTTCTCAAACTATCATTTTGTTCCTAAGTTTCCTGGCTAGCACCACTAGTATATTCTTTCATACAGTCAAATAGAATGTTGTACAAAATAAATATTATACAACTGTCCACATCATCTATTCCCACCATTACCATGTAATAAGTCTTTAGGCCAATATTTAAAGCTGTATTTGTTATTCCCCTCTTACTACTTCAACTCCATATTTCTGATAATACAAAAAACAAAAAACAAAAAAACTCTCAAGTTGCTGTCTCCATGTTTCCTTGACAATCCCTAACTTTCTATGTTTCTACCACATTGCATTTCAGAAACATTCTTCCTGTTCCTAGACCCTGTTCTTAACTCAAAACCCACCTTATCGCCAAGCGTTTCGATAAAGACTTTCCAGATTGACTCCCAAATGGGCAATGGCTCTGTACTAGTCAATACCTGTATAGCACGTGACCCTTAGCCCATCAGATTATACACCAGTGAATATCTTTATGTGAGTATCTGAGCTCTCTAAAAAGAACAAATTACCTTTTTAGACTTTTTATATAAACAACCATAAACAGTAAACTTACATTTGACAAATGATGTCAACAGTAGTCATTTTCCAAAAAAAAAAAAAAAATTGTCTATATTTAAGATGCTTAGATTAATAGAATAATTTTTATCCATTTATGAAGTTTAAAAGTCTGTAGTATTATCTGGATTTTGCAGAAAGGAAAATAAAGCATATGTAGATTAAATTATGTTCCTACAATAACTCCAAATATTTAGAATAAGATGGTAAGATAAATGGTAGAGCCTGAATATAAGTCTTGTTCCTTTACTTCCCAAGCTCATTACTGATTGTACCGTGGAAATCATTATTGGCTGTTTAATATTGAGCATATAAAGGTGAGATAAAGTCTGTGCTCTCAAGAACATCAAGATTTTTTGGTAGCAGCACATTTATGAGTATATATTATAAATCTGTCTTGGTATAACAGTTTCTCTGACACAAGGAGCTATTATATACTTTGTCTTCCTGTGCTACAAGGCCTTGAACACCAACTTGAATTTGAATGAGTGAATACGGAGCTCCTAAAAACAGAAGAGACTTGAGCAATTGAGAGGCAATGAGTTAAGACTGGTAGGATACTGGGATGTTATTTGTTTGACCCACTGGGTCAGATAGATGGTGCTAGAAAAACTATTTTGGCGTACTACCTTTTATTATGTATTAAATTAAAAATTTTCTAGTACATGCATTAAAATCCTTCATATATACATAGAAGATGCCTTGCACGCCTAAGACTTTGCACCTTTTTAAAAACTCAGGTACAACTTGTTAATCTCAAAGTATCAGCTGTTTATAAGGCTCCAGGCAGGAAGAACTTAGAACTGTTGTATTATCCTACTAGTTTACTGTTTGGCAAACATGATAGTGTTCAAATGTGCCTTAAGTTTAAAGAGTGCCTTATGCTCAGAATTAATTCTTGTCTTGGCCCATAGTTTATTTTTCAAAGCCCAGTTGATATATGTACTTTGCTTATAGGTTTTGAAAAAATAAATAGCTGAATGGCCAAGTAGCATTTAAAGGAATGTAGTTTTGTTGCAGACAATAGCATCCGTGTTGGAAGGAGTTATAGCTCATCTTCTACAAATGAAGATATTGAATAGCATGAACTTAAAAAAAACATCTATCACTACTTAGGAATACATGATGCCATACCTCTTGTTGTCCCAGTGGAAACCTAATCTTATAAGCAGGGTTTGTAAGGTTAGGTTAACAGAGTCTCCAGAAGAAATGGGGGAGTTTAAAGAACAAACTTGGAAAGACTGTCAGCCAAGAGGCACATGACTCCTTCCCTTCCTGCCTTTGCAATTATTTCTATATTGCTTTTCTTCTCTGAGTTCTCCCCAAACTTACTCATCTTCCGTTGTGAACTTTTCTCATTTTATCCACCAAGGGGACCTCCAGAGACTAAAGCACCAACCAAGGATCATGTACGGAGAGGACCTAGAACCCCTGCTCAGATGTAGTCCATAAGAAGTTCAGTTCCCATGGAGGCTCCCTAATAGGAGCAGGGGCAGTCTCTGGCATGAACTTGGTTGCTTCTCTTTGATTGTCTTCAAGACTTGTAACATGGAGGGGTGTTGGACTTTTGTCAAATGCACTTTTTGGCATCTAATGAGATGATCCTGTGTGTGTGTGTGTGTGTGTGTGTGTGTGTGTGTGTGTGTTTCTTTCAGTTTGTTTATATGGTGAATTACATTGATGGATTTCCCTGCATGCCTGGAATGAAGCTTACTTGGTAATGGTGGATGATATTTTTGATGTGTTCGTGGATTCTGTTTGCAAGTATTTCATTGAGCATTTTTGCAGCAATGTTGATAAGGAAAATTGGTCAGAAATTCTCATTCTTTGTTGGGTCTTTTTGAGGTCTACATACCAAAATGACTGTGGCTTCAGAGAATGAGTTTGGTAATGCTTCTTCAGTTTCTATTTTGTAGAATAGTTTAAACAGTGTTGGTATTAGCTCTTCTTTTAAGGTCTGGTAGAATTCTGTGATAAAACCATCTGTCCCTGCCTTCTTTTTTTTTTGGGGGGGGGGTGTTGAGGAACTTTTGAAGACTGAACCTACTGCCTTAGGGGATTTAGGACTGTTCAATTTGTTTGCCTGATGGTGATTCAACTTTGGTAAATGGAATTTATCAAGAAAATTGTCCATTTCATTCAGGTTTTCAAATTTTGTGGTATATAGGCTTCTGAAGTAAAACTTAACAATTGTTTGGATTTCCTCAGTGTCTGTTGTTATATCCCTATTTCCATTTCTGGTTTTGTTGATTTGAATAGTGTCTCTCTGACTTTTAGTTAATTTGGCTAAGGATTTGTCTATCTTGTTGATTGTAAAAGTAACAATCCTGATTTAATTGTGTCTGAGGCTTACTACTTCTGTCTGTTAAACTAGGCCTAGTCCTGGAAGCTTCTAGCCTCCATACAACGTAACCTAGGCCTAGAAGGTTTCAGCCTCTGAGACTTGCTACTGAATAAGCTCACCCTTTCTTGTTCTTTCTGAGCTTTCGGCTGGCTGGTTCAACTCAATTGTTTTGGCTCAAACTCCTTTTCCAGCTTACTTATTCAATCTGACTTTTCTCTGAGCCTCTGAATTACTCCAACAAACTCCAGCAATCTGCTCTAATCTCCTGGCTCCTTCTCATTTTCTGGCTCATTCAGTCTTCACCTGAGTTCTCTCTCTCTCTTTCTAAAACCTATATCTCTAATACTGTCACTGAAAAAGCTTCTTCTTCCTTTTGCTTCTCCTCCTTCTTTTTTATTCTTCATCTTCTTTTTCTTCTTCTTCTCACCCCCCACCCCGCATTTTTCCTTAAGTAGCTTCTTTACCACTATTTTCTTGAGAGAGTTGGGTGTGTCCTATTCTGTCAAGTCTTTCTGTGATTTGTCATTGTTTCTACCACTCCATTAGACATCACCTTCAAACATGGGTCCTTCCTTCTACAAGCTTTACCTACCATCATGTCTGTATCTAAGCTTTTCTTTACCTGAAACTTGTTCCTCTTGGGTATATCTGCTTTTTTTCTGGGGCTTTCAGGTGTGCCGTTAAGTTGCTTCTATGAGATGTTGCTAAGCTCTTTACGAAGGCACTTTGTGCTGTGAACTTTTCCTCTTAGTACCGCTTTCATTGTGTCCCATAAATTCAAGTATGTTGTGCCTTCATTTTCATTGAATTTTAGAAAATCTCAAATTTCTTTCTTTAGTTCTCCCCTGACTCAGCTTGAGTAGAGAGTTGTTCACTTTCCATGTGTATATAGGTTTTTTGTTATCTCTGTTGCTGCTGAGGTCTAGTTTTATGCCATGGTGGTCTGATAGGGTACATGGGATTATTTCAATCTTCTTATATCTGTTGAGGCTTGCTTTGTGCCCTAGTATACATGCTGTCAATTTTGGAAAATGTTCTATGAGTTGCTGAGAAGAAGGTATATTCTTTTGTGTTTGGATGAAAAGTTCTATAAATGTCTGTTAGGTCTATTTGTTTCAGGACATCTGTTAGTATCATCATTTCTCTGTTTAGTTTTTGTTTTATTGAACTGTCCTTTGGAGAGACTGAGATGTTTAAGTCTCCTGCTATTAATGTGTGGGGAATCAATGTTTTGTTAAGCTTTATAAATGTTTCTTTTACAAATGTGATTGCCCTTGAATTTGGGGCATGGAGGTTTAGAATTGAGATGTCTTAAAGATGGAGCTGGTTTCCGCCTTCCACCTTCCCGATGGTGAGGGCTCTCTGTCAGGAACAACTCCACATTTGGCTAAGGCCGAGGATCTGGCTTGCTTCCATGTATGTGGACCTATCTGCATTGCCCCCGTGGCACGCCTGGGTTGGCTACCCAGAGGCTATTTAAGCTGGGGGCTGGCTTTCCCTGGGGTCCGAGGATTGTTCAATGTTCCTGAATAAACTGCATTGAAAAAAAAAAATTAAAAAAAAAAAAAAGAATTGAGATGTCATCTTGGGGGAATTTTCTTTTGATGAGTTTGAAAAGTCCTTCCTCATCTCTTTTGATTAATTTTGGTTGAAAGTTGATTTTACTAGATATTAGAATGGCTATTCCAGCTTGCTTATTGGGTCCATTTGCTTAAAAGACCTTTTTCCAGCCCTTTACTTTGAGGTAATGTCTATCTTTGTAGCTGAGGCATGTTTGTCTTATGGAGCAGAATGATGGGTCCTGTTTACACATATTTTCTACTAGTCTGTATCTTTTTATTGCAGAGTTGAGTCCACTGATGTTGAGAGGGATTAATGACCAGTGACTGTTCGTTCATTACATTCTGATGTTGGTTGTGGTAGTGTTTGTGTGCTTGTCTTCTTCTTTTGGTTTTTGTTTTTGCTGTAATGATTATTTTTTAATAGTGTGTAGTTAACATTTTGGGGTGGGAGTTTTCCTTCTAATATCTTCTATAGGGCTGGGTTTTTGCATTGATATTGTTTAACTTTGGTTCAGTCGTGAAATAAATTGTTTTCTCTATCAATGGTGATTTAAAGTTTGGCTGGGTATAGTAGTCTGGACTGCCATCTCTGCTCTCTTGGGGTTTGCAAGACTCTGCCTAAGGCCCTTCCAGCAGTGTCTGCTGAGAAGTCAGGTGTAATTCTGACAAGTTTGCCAATATATGTTACTTGGCCCTTTTCCCTTGCATCTTTTAATATTTTTTGTTTGTTCTGTACATTTAGTGTTTTGATTGTTATGTGGTGGGAGGATTTTCTTTTTTGCTCTATTCTATTTGGTGTTCTGTAGGGCTCTTTTATTGTTATAGACATCTCTTTCTTTAGATTGGGGAATTTTCTTCTGTGATTTTGTTGAAAATATTTTCTGGGCCTTGGAGCCAGAAATCACTTCTTTCTTCTATTCTTATTATTCTTAGGTTTTATGTTTTCATGATGTTTTTAATTTGTTGGATATTTTTTGTCAGGAACTTTTTGACCTAAATATATTCTTTGACTGATGCAACAGTTTCTTCCTTTTTTCTTCTACACCTCATATTCTTTTATCCTTCTCTTGTATTCTGTTGAGGATGTTCTTATTTTTTTCACTAAGTTACCATCTCCAGGATTTCCTCAGTTTCTGCTTTCGTTATTATTTCTGTTTCCATCTTCAGATCCTGAATTGTTTTATTGATTTCCTTCACCTGTTTGTTTGCATTCTTCCTGTATTTATTTAAATGATTTGTTCAATTTACTCATGTTTGTTTTTATTTTCCTGTATTTCTTTGAGTGTTTTTTTTTTCATTTCCTGTCTAAGAGCTTCAATGTGTTTAACTGTCGTCCTGTATTTCTTTAAAGATTTTATTTGTTTTCCTCATTATCATCTTCATAAGCATAGATTTAAGGTCATTTTCTTGTGTTTCAATTGTGTTAGGGTATCCAGGGCCACTTACCATGAAATAACTGGATTCTGGGGGTGCCATATTGCTCTGGCTTTTGTTGACTGTGTTTTTACACTGGCCTTTAGCCATCTGGTTGTCTCTGGCATTGGCTGGTAGTTGCTGGTATCCACTAGAGTTTTGTTTTATTTTTTTTTGGGGGGGGAAGCCATGGGCAGGAAGCTGGATGTTCCCGTAGGAGACTTCCTCAAATTGGTAGGTATGATCTCAGACTGGCAGTTGGTTTTCAGGGAGTCCCTCTAGGCTTTCCTCAGATATCTGATCCTGAGAACAAACTGGACTCCTTAGGAGCCTGGGGGCTCTTCTCTCACCAGGGGAAGTCCTAGAGACAGCCTCCCTGCCACTGGCTTTATTGCTCTGAAGTTAATAAGCTGCAGCTACCCACACACTGTACTCAGCCATCTTGGAGAACCTGTGAGCCCCAGAGGTCTGATTCATCTCCCTAAGAACACAGGTTGTGCTTTGGAGTGGATGCTGGGACTGTTTCCATGAATCTTGGGCTTCAGGAGTTCCAGGTTTGGAACCAAATGTTCCAGGTACCCGTAAGGTATTCACAGGATGGTGACAGCAGACAGGTGGCTGGAAGCAGGGAGCTGGGAACCTTTTCTAGGATTAGCTGGGTGACCTGAGGTTGGACCTGCTTCTTTCTCCCACTGTGGGCTCTCCTTTCACCTGGGAAACACAGATACCACTGTTTTGGGTCCCACAGACCAGCCTGTCTGTTGCTCTGCAATCACTGCTGTCCTGCTTATCAGAAACTGTGAGTGATTCTTAATATCCTAGATTTTTATTAATCCAATCAAGTTGACAGTCATAGAACTGAGAGTGAAGCAGAAAAATTATATCTTCAGTCTTATTGTGTTATTGGACTATGATGAAACAGAAAATGACAAAGCTAAAGGATAGTATAAACCTTCCATTTATAAAGAAACATAAAGCCCCATTTTCAGACGTTCCATCATTTTTTTTCAGCCAAAAAGTATCATTCTATACATGAAACCCAATTTGAGAAGGATAAGATTTTGATAGAGACAGTGAAAAATAATATATGAGTTAAAAATAAATGTAAACAGCAAGGCTGGGGAACCCTTGAAATGAGAAACTCAAGGACATGGAGTTGGTTATGAGATAAGAAACCCGACAAGAGGAAGGACAGAGCCCTGGGAGAAGTCATGAAGCGAGAAATGAATGTTGGCAGGATCTACTGCTCCCATGAAGTCTTGCCTCCTGCTGGAGCACAGTAAGGTGCCACTGCACTTTCACGTGTGCTTCTGTCTGATACGTCTAATTGCAATAAACTAAACTGTAAGCACAGCTTCCAAGAAAGGTTCCACTTTTTCCACCAAGACCAGCTCAGACTGTCCGGTAGGCAGTTGGATATGAGTTAACCTACAGCTGGGTTTCTGTAGGAGGTCAGGATGTCCCTTCTTCATTAACCAAAACACCTCTGAAGCTGTAATGAAATTGTTTCCACTATGTCAGTCCACACATATATGTCAACAAAAGGTGTTCCTTCCCAGAACTGGTGTCATTACAATACCACTTTCATTGTGACTTTGACATGGCTTCCCTTCTGTGGAGATTATGGGAGGGAATACCCTAAAAGAAAGATCTAGTTCACCATAATTTAGAATAGGAGAAGGGTCTAATTACCTCAAGAATATGCCACTGACCTCATAAATATTTATATAATTTTTTTAAAGTCCACATTTCAGAACTCACTATGTTGGTGAGTTCTTTGGGACAGCCTGCTCCAATATTTATTTGATAATTAAACTTCTGTTCAAAGTGTCTATGTCTCTTGGCTGAATCTATTCCCTCAAAAGTAGAAGAACTAAGAGATCTTCATAATATCTGCAACATTTACTTGTTAGGTAAAATAAAAAAAGTCCATTTGGCAGCATTTTGTGGAGGAAATGAATATATTAGTATGCAACAGAAGTGACATCATCCTGAATTGACTGGATTTGTTCCCAGGGAAAGAGTTGAACAGTCTTTTCATCAAACTTTAACCTTTCCTTTGTATGTCACTTAATAGTCTGCTTAGAAAATTTTAAACTTATTTTATCAGTCAGGGTAAGTATAAAGCTTCTTGGAACTATTTTTAGTTTCCTTAAAAAACATTCAATTTAGTAAATTTGTATTACTTCTTTGATATGCCAGGTATCAAGACTATGATGCTGTTTAGAACAGTTTTATCTAATTATTAGCATAAACTATTATTATATACATGTTATGTGTGGCTTGGCTAGACTACAAGTACCAGTTGTTGATGAAATACCAGCTGGGTCTATTGTGCCATTTTAGAAGTTCTTCATTCTATGCATAGAATACTAGAAGTATGTAATATTTTTACATTGGTCAGCGTTTAAAAAATTGTCTTGGTTTTCAAAATACACCATGGTGTTGAACTTTTGAACACTGTTGAAACTCTGAAAACTTTGAAGATTCTTATTGATTAACCAAATGCATTTTGCTTTGTGATATGGCCCGCCACGATCCTTAGAGGACCAGAGGTGAAATGCTACAGCTTTCTGGCTCTTTGATCACCTACACCTGAGGGGGAGCAGCCTGGCCAAGCCACAGAGGAGGACAATGCAACCAGTCCTGATGAAACCTGATAGACTAGGGTCAGAGGTAAGGGGAGGAGGACCTCCCCTATCAGTGGACTTGGAGAGGGGCTTGGGAGGAGAAGAGGGAGGGAAGGTGGGATTGGGAGGGGATGAGGGAAGGGGCTACAGCTGGGACACAAAATGAATACAATGTAATTAATGTAAAAAATAAATACAAAATTTTAAAAGTAATGTATTTATGTGCCAACTTGATAAAGGCTCAGCTTGTTCATTGACAACTTGTAGAAATTGGAACTATCCAGGAAGCACAGCTCTGGGTGTATTGGAGAGTGTTTCCAGAGAAGAGTAACTAAGAAAGGAATATCCACTTTGGATATTCCTATGGGCTGGAATTTGCTCATGGATAGGTAGGATTAACAAAGTGAAAAATGGCTAACCTACCAAAGATAATCTACAGATTCAATGCAATTCCCATCAAAATACCAACACAATTATTTACAGACCTTGAAAGAACAATTCTCAATTTCATGTTAAAAAAAAACAACCAAAAAACAAAAAACAAAACAAAACAAAAAAAAAAACAAAAAAACAAACAAACAAACAAACAAAAAACAGAATAGCTAAAACAATCCTGTACAATAAAAGATCTCCTGGAGGTATCTCCATCCCAGATCTCAAGCTGTACTATGGAGCAACAGTAATAAAAACAGCATGGTACTGGCATAGAAACAGATTGTTGGATCAATGGAATTTAATTGAAGACCCAGAAATCTTTCCACTCTTTTGGGGAGGGTGAAAAAGAGCTTTATTTAGCATACCAAAAACACAGAAACAAAAGAAAATCATATCTAGTATAAACATAAAAAGTTAAAGACCATGATTTAATGTAAACCAAACATTTAAAGTGTGAAGTATTATAATAAAATGCATGCTATTTACACACCTCTGTAGTTACTGGATCAGATCATCAGTCTTGAAAAAGTTATCATTAGGAATCAAAAAGCACAACTCCCTTTTTATTGGTCAACAGGAAAAGAAGCAATCATTTTATTAATTTAAAACATATATAATTTATTTTGACATCTAGAGTACGAAAGCGAAAAGGGACGGTACAAGAATTCCAGAAACAAGCGTTGTAGGTGGAGGTTTGAAAATCATTCTACTGGAGGAACCTTGACCAGTTCCTTTTATTGAAATATAAACTGCATAATTCCATTTGCTTACTGCTTAGACAGGCATTAAATATATTCTGTAAAAACAAAGCTTCATTAAAAACCATCAAAGGCAAATGCAGTATCGATCAGGTAGGATAGGCAAAATATAAAATACATATTACTCCAGATAAACCCCTTAATTATAATAAATTTATCATGCAAGGTATTTGGTCACGGCAGTGAGAATCATAACAAGCACAGATGAAAAGTAGTTCCATTCTGCTAAGAGCCAGTGTGCTCCTTCCTGTCTTCCTAATGCCTGGCGACCAACGGTCACTGCACTGTTTCCATAACTGTGTCTCTCCCGGAAGTTCACATGGTTGGCATCACCTTATAGCCAGTCATTTCAAGTTAGCTTTTTCCCGTTTATATTTTTCAGGGCTTGTTTTCACCTTCCCTTATAGCACTAAATAAAGTTCCGCTGCCGGTATGCATCCAAATGTAGTTAGCCACTCAGGTTCTGGAAAAACTGATTTGCTTTCCACTGCTTTGGCCCTTGTGGGTAAGCACGGCCAGGTTCCTGCATGAGCATAAATGGCAGCTCATTAGGGTAAATACCAGAGTGTGATTACAGGAGCTCTTGTGGAAATATCCGCCCCTAGCTTTCTAAACTGATGAGCTGAGATTCTCTGTATCCAATTGCATGTCTTCTAGTTTTCGTTTTGTTTTGTTTTGTTTCAGATAGCAGTTTGCCTTGTAACTTCCCTTTGCTGCTAAATCTAAAAAGAGTTACTGATCTTTCAGTTTGCTCAGTTTAGTATTTGTTAGCAAGTGGTGGTAGCTCCTACATTCCTTACTGCAAATCAGAAATCCTAATTCATTACGTCTTTAGTGGTAAATTCCCGAGTTCCAAACAAACAACTAGACACATAGATATTTACATACTTTGGCAACCATAGATACTGAAATGATAATTTTAAGTAAGTTCCCATTTCTGCTTAACAGTCCTTTTGTACATACTGGAGAGCATATTGAGTGATAATTGAAAAATATTTTTTTCTCTAGTAAGAATGGTTCCTAGCATATAAGTTTGATTAAAAGAGAAGTAAAAATCTTAAATTCTATACTGGAACAATCTTTATCTCTCTTTACCTAACACCACTCACAGAGGCAGTGTTTGAGTCTCTGCTTATCGCTCTCATTCACATGAAGAAAGCACCCTTGATGCCATAATCTTAGCGTGGAAGATATTCATCTGAGCACTCCTTCTTAGCACCCCTTGAAGAGGAGCGGGGCGTTTTTAATGCTGAAGCTGTCTTATTGTTGTAGTCCTTGCAGCTAGGATCAAATCCTTGGTAGCAGCAGCATGCGGCACAGCTTGACCTTTCAGATCAGGCAGATTAAGAACATTATATTTTCCAGCGAGTCAATGCATGGCTCATGGTTAATGATTACTTAAAGCCTAAATCCCTCAGCTGATTTTATGTCATTTGGAAATGATCAGAGCCCATGTCCAGCAAAATCTGGCAGTGACATTTTTGGCAAGCTCTTTCAACAGCAGATGCTTTCAGAGAGAATGCATGGGGATGAACGACAAGAGCAGCCTATAATTCAGGTAGAATTTATTTTGTTTGCTGTTCAGCTCTACACCCTCATTCTTTGAAATGATGTGTTGACATTGGAGACTTTTAGTGTGGTAATGAATTACATATCATTATTGCTAAGCAATAGTATAGCCTGTTTTCCTATTCCAATAGTGCAATTGAGAATTCTATTTCACTGAAAAAAAGATTCATTGTCAAAAGTGCATTAAAATATCAAGCACTTCAGAAAATACATTTCTTTCTTTAATATTTATCAAGATAACTTTCATACGTTACTATGGAGGGAAATATGAAATGTTCTCCTTTCTTAATCCTATACAGTTAACTGAGAATTAGAATCAAAGTGAGGTTTGCAGTACCAGGCATGATATCCCTCCTGTTAAGCGGGCCTTGATTCTAGTTAGACAGCTGTTGGTTAATTCCAAGATGCAAATACCACTCTTGCTTCTTTAGGTTCTGGTCATTTCTGTGGTCCATACGCTTCTCAGCTGGGTAGGACTGTTGATCGCTTTTCTGTGTTAGCAGTTTACATGACACCTTTTGGTGCTATGAAATCTAGAACTCAGGGAGGAAGCTTTGGGGTCAGTTCCAGCTCGTATCTTCCCAATCCTGTGTTGAATGTGTGTGGTGTCCTCAGCCATAGGGATTTATCTTCGACTACTGAGAAGTAAGGTCAGTATCAGTAGTAGATGTTGTTTTGGGAGTCTGTTGGATTTCCCTGAGCAACAGTTGGGAAGGCGGGTAGTATCATGGTGAGGACTAATAAGTAAAGAGAAAATTAATTTCCCTCCAACAGCATCTTGTGAGTATTTTTTTCTTCCTGTCCTTTGTTTAATTGTTGCTTCTGTTTCTTTCTTTACTTGCCCTCACTTTGTTTTTATTCAACCTGCAGATTATGATTGCAATTGAAAGAACGGTATGTCTTCTTGACAAAAGGCCTGGTCTGAGTGAAAATGGACTATTGTCTTCCATTAAGTATTATACAGTTTTTGTTGTTGCTGCTGCTGCTGCTGTGTGTGTGTGTGTGTGTGTGTGTGTGTGTGTGTGTGTGTTCTAACACTTTCTCTGTTAGCTTTCCGTACACATGGTCCTGAGAGTGGCCCCACTTATAGCTACTAATTCTGTGTAAGGCCACTCTTAGTTAACTGTTTTGCTCTTAAAATGAAATTCCGGTGCCATCAACCTCATTTCCATTCTAAATGTCATTCTCTGAACTCTGCTCCTGTCAACAATGGTTTCATTTGCCTCTCTGGCTATATTAATGGACATCAGGTTATGGATGAAGTCTCTACATGGGAAAGGAATGCCTGTTAGTATAAATTATTCTAGTTTGGTAAAATGTAACTACAACTAAACTGGAAATGAAGAAATAGTGAGCTTACAAATTATAATTATACAGAATTATTTCATAATTCTTCTAGCTCTCTTGCTCTCTCTCTCTTTCTCTCTCTCTGAATTTCTGCATTAGTTAAGCAGTTAAACTAAATTAGCCTGTACCTACATACAGTGGGATGCTGGCAAGAAAACACCATTGTGGACAAGAGGCTTCCCTTTGGTCCAAAGCAACTTCTCTCTTTGTTGCCATAATTCAGGAAATAGGGGAAAGAGAAAGAGTAGAATTAATTTTACTATCATTCAGTGAATCAGGATATAACCATGTTGCCGCACATTACAAAGGATTCCAAACTGAACTTTCTAGCTAAGAAAAATGTGTGCCTGAAGAAAAGAAACCTCATTTTAATCAATATGTTAATGACACTGTTAACGTATTAAAATGAGAGTGATTACTATTACAGAAATACAGATACTGACAGACTAGTTGTATAAAATGGAAGGGCAATTTGTACTAGAAGGCAGCACTATTAGCTGGATTTAATACTGCTTAAATCATACCATGTACACGGTTTTTATTAATGTATTATTTCTTGGGGTAATTCCAGAAAAGTTCTTATTGGTCACTAGCCATATATCAGAGAAAGCAAAGATAAGGAACATATTCTCACCAATTTTGAGGATAATATAAAAGTGAGCAAAGAAGTCTGTCCTTAGATGAGAATTAAGGTTTTATTTAAAAACAAAACAAACAACAACAACAAAAAAAACCTAGGAACCCTAAATAATGAAAAAAAATATGGTAATCTTCCAATGGCAAGTGACTTGAAGCTTCAAACTCTTGTAAGATGATCAATCCTCATTCAGAAAGGCAAATGGGATGAACATTGGAAGAAGGAGAAAATAGGAAACAGGACAGGAGCCTACCGCGGAGGACCTCTGTAAGACTCTACCCAGCAGTGTATCAAAGCAGATGCTGAGACTTATAGCCAAACTTTGGGCAGAGTGTAGGGAATCTTATGAAAAAAGGGGGAGACAGAAAGACATGGAGAGGACAGGAACTCCATGAGGAGAGCAATAGAAGCAAAAAAATCTGAGCACAGGAGTATTTTCTGAGAGTGATACTCCTACCAAGGACCATTCATGGATATAACCTAGAACCCCTGCTCAGATGTAGCGCATGGGAGCAGTATCCAAGTGGGTACCCTAGTAAGGGGAACAGGGATTGTCTCTGACATGAACTCAGTGGCTGGCTCTTTGACTGCCTCCCCCGGATGGGGGAGCAGCCTTGTCAGGCCACAGAGGAGGACAATGCAGCCAATTCTCATGAGACTAGATAAGCTAGGGTCAGATGGAAGGGGAGGAGGACCTCCCCTATCAGTGGACTTGGAGAGGGGCATGGGAGGAGATGAGGGAGAGGGGATAGATTTGGGAGGGGAGGAGGGAGGGAACTACTGCTGGGATACAAAGTGAATACACTGTAATTAATATTAAAAATAAAAAAAATAATTAAAAAAAGAGTAGACTGATACTGCAGTTTTTGTACTATGGATACATAGTGTTTTTGTGAGTAAATCTAGCATGTCGGCTATCGGTAGATCTTCACCTCATTGTACTCTCTTACAAATCCAACTCCTCCCCCCCCCTGTGTCAACCCCGCTCTACAGCAAACTACCTGTTGCAGCCTGTCCTCCTCTGTCCCAATGCCCAGTGAATCACAAATCACAAACTTCTTCCCTTCCAAACATCTCTCCATACACTGCTATTTTAGGAGCCAGTCTCAGCCAAGCCTTCCAGAGAAGCAAGTAGGCAGAGCAGTCTGGCACGCTTCAGATCTTTACTCTCCCTCCCTTCCCCCAAATCCAATCACCCAGGATCATCTCCAGCTCTGTATCAGACAAACTATGGTAGCCTCTCTTCACTCTCTGCCCCCATTTCCAGAGGACTAATCTGCTCTCCAGGCTACACCTCATGCACACCAGAAGATGGGTAACAGTAAAACAGCTCAATGGCACAGCTGGAGTTTCCTTGTCTGATAATGTTCGTCAAGATTTTTAACTTTTTAAAATTCAACTATTTTTATTTTATTTATATTTTTATCTTTCAATATTTTAAATTTACTTTCTCTCTTTTTACTCTCCTAGTCCTTTCATATACATTATGGCTTTTAGGCTAGTGTTTTTAAAGGACTTTTGAGTGATTATAAAAGGAGAAGGTTACACAGAAATAGATGGTTAAACAAGTCTAGACAATTTCCAACAATTTGTTCTTAAAATAACATCTTGAAGGAAGCAATATTATTATCTGTATTCTTTTACGATGCTAAGATTTCTTCCAACTCAACAATTTTATCAATATTCCTCTTTGGCTGCAGGAATACCTTCATCCCAACAGATGATTAAATCACAAGAATAAATACAAATGTACATGACTATGGTTTGCAAAATAAATAAGATCATAATTGTTGCCTACTATGAAAAGACTAACTAATAGCTCCCACTATCCATCTGCCATTTGACTATAACTTACCATTCTGTAAGAATATTGAGGACCAATCATGAAATTTGCAGGTAAATGGTGGGACCTGGAAAGGATCATCCTGAGTGAGTTGTCCTAGAAGCAAAAAGACACACATGGTATATACTCACTCATATAAATATACAACATAGATAAACCCACCAAAATTGGTACATCTAAACAAACTAAGCAAGAGAGAGGACCCTAACTAAAACGCTCAATCCCCATCCTGAAAGGCAAAGAGGATGGACATCAGAAGAAGAAAAAAACAGGAAACAACCTAGGAACCTGCTACAAAGGGCCTCTGAAAGCCAGAAGAAGAAAACAGGAAACAACCTAGGAACCTGCCATAGAGGGCCTCTGAAAGCCTCTGTCCTGCAGACTATCAAAGCAGATGCTGAGCCTGATGGCCAACTGTTGGGCAGAGTGAATGGAATTTTATGTAAGAAGTGGGAAATAGCAAGAGCTGAAGAGGACAGGAACTCCACAAGGAGAGCAACAGAACAAGAAAATTTGAACACAGGGAACTTCACAGAGACTCATACTCCAACCAAGGACTATTCATGGAGATAACCTAGAACCCCTGCACAGATGAAGCCCATGGCAGTTAGTGTCCAAGTGAGTTACATAGTAATGGGAAGAGGGACTGCCTCTGACACAATCTGATTGGCCTGCTCTTTGATCACCTCTCCCTGAAGGGGGAGCTGCCTTACCAGGCCACAGAAGAAGACAATGCAGCCATTCCTGATGTGATCTGATAGACTAAGATCAGAAGGAAGGAGAGTGAAAGGGTTAGACTAACTTTGTAACCTATATGTCTTCTAAAGCCTATAGTTTTGAGTTTTAGGTCCAGGTTAAGCTAAAGCCTCTTAGTACCTTTCCAGAGAGTGAAGGAATGTGAACCTATCTGTGAGGACAGATATAAAAAAAGGGCAAGCAAGCAATGACCTTCACTCAGCAAAAGAAGGACCAGACTCTTGTCCTTGAGATAGTGTTTCTTAGCAACGAACCTAGACTTCTGAGTAGCTTTTGACCTCCAGCCAAAAGTCTGTAGCCCCTAATCTTCAAGGATGAGCTAACCACCCCCACCTTAAATTGCAGCTGCATCCACACTTGGCAGGACTGGCCAAGCTTGAACACCTAAGACTAACCAATTATCTTACTTTATAACTTTCTCATCCAATCCTAAATTGCCAAAACTGCAACTTCAAATTTCCTGCAATTTTTCTTTTAAAAACCTAAAGGCCTTTGTCTCCCAGTGCCACTCTTTGCTGACCGGCAGGGGTGGGTGACCCCGTTGTACAATGGTTAATAAACCTCTTGCTTTTGCAACGAGTCTTGGCCTGGGGGAGTTTCTGGGAAGGGTGCGATTGAACTCCTGGGCTGTGAGACCCCAGGTCTTACAAGAGGAGGACCTCCCCTATCAGTGGACTTGGGGAGCAGCATGCATGCAGAAAGGGGAAGAAGGGTGGGATCGGGAGGGTAGGAGGGAGGGGCTTATGGGGATACAAAATGAATAAAGTGTAATTAATAATAATAATAAAAAAGAAAAGAAAAAAAGAATATTGAGGACCTAAAACCCCGGCTCAGATGTAGCCCATAGACCCAGTCTCCAAGTGGGTTCTCTAATAAGGGGAGCAGGGGCTTTCTCTGGCATGAACTCAGTGGCAGGCTCTCTGAGCACCTCCTCCTGGAGGGTGCAGCCTTACCTGGCCACAGAGGAAGACAATGCAGCCAGTCCTAATGAGACCTGCTAGGCTAGGGTGAGCTAGAAGGGGAGGAGGACCTCCACTATCAGTAGACTAGGGGAGGGGCATAGGTGGAGAAGGGGGAGGGAGGGTGGGATTGGGAGGAGAAGAGGGAGTGGGCCACAACTGGGATACAAATTGAATAAATTGGAAAAAAATGATAGTAATAAAATAATTTTTAAAAGACATCTAAACAAAAAAATATTGTTAATGAACATTCATGAATTTTGCCACATATTTATCCAGCACAATATAGAATACAAAAAAAAATCTAGATATAATCAACTCCATTGATGGTGCTTTAGACTTGTTAAAACACTTAACAACTCTCTAATAGATGACGTCTCATGTAGTTTCCAGACGTAGATACTATACAGATTTTAACACTAACGTCGAAGCTACAAGATGTTAGGAATCCCGAGCATGGGGCTGGAGAGATGGCTCAGGGGTTAAGAGCACTGCTTGCTCTTCCAGACGTCCTCATTTCAATTCCCAGGAGCCACATGGTAGATCACAGTTATTTGTACTGGAATCTAATCCCCTCTTCTGCCCCTCTTCTCGGATGCAGGCATGCATGCAGATAAAGCACCCATATACAAAAAATAAATAAAATCCTTAAAAAAAAATAATCCAGAGCACATCTTCCCTCTCATTTTTTTGTGCAGAAATTCTCATGTGGTCTTTATCTGAAGCCTGGGAGAATCTTGTGATCATGTTTTTTTTTATATATTAATATTTTTTTATTTTTAAGTAATTTTATACATTAACTTGTATCCTAGCTGTAGTCCACTCACACTTTCCCTCCCAATCCTTCACTCCCTCCCTCATCTCGTCCCTGCCCCCTTCCGAGTCCACTGAAAGGGGGTGTCCTCCTCTACTTCCATCTGGCCCTAGGTTATCAGGTATCTTCAGGATGGTTGCAATGTCCTTATCTATGGCCTAGCAAAGCTGCTCCTCCCTAAAGGGGGAGGGGAAGCTCATGGATTCATGTCAGAAACAATTCATGTCCCCTTACTAGGGAACCCACTTGGACACTGAGCTGCCATGGTCTATGTCTGAGCAGGGGTTGTAGGTTATATCCATGCATGGTCCTTGGTTGGATAAACAGTCTCATAGAAGACCCTGTGCTCAGATATATTTGGACCTTGTGGGGCTCCCTGTGCCCTCTAGGATATACTAATTCCTCTTTCCTTCATATGATTCCCTACACTCTGCTGAAGGTTTGGTTATGGGTCTCAGCATCTGCTTTGATACACTGCTACATAAAGTCATTCAGTTGCCTTCTGTGGTAGGCTCCTGTCCTGTTACTTGTTTTCTCCTACTTCCAATGTCGATCCCCTTTGTCTTTCTAGATGAGAATTGATCGTCTTACCCCCGGACCTCTTTCTTGTTTACCTTCTTTAGGTGTACATATTTTAGTATGTTTATCCTATCTTGCAGATCTATATAAGTGAGTATATACCATGTGTGTCTTTCTGCTTTTGGTATACCTCACTCAGGATGATTTTTTCTAGATCCCACCATTTGCTGGGAAAATTCATGATTTCCTTGTTTTTAATTGCTGAGTAGTATTCCATTGTGTAAAAGTACCACAATTTCTGTATCCATTCCCCCTTAGGGGGACATCTAGGTTGTTTCCAGGTTCTGGCTATTACGAATAAGGCTGCTACAAACATGGTTGAACAAATATCCTTGTTGTGTACTTGAACATCTTTTGGATATATGCCTAGGAGTGGTATAGCTGGATCTTGAGGTAGCACTATTCCTAATTGTCTGAGAAAGTGCCAGATTGATTTCCATAGTGGTTGTACCAGTTGACATTTCCAACAGCAATGGAGGAGGGTTCCCCTTTCTTCACAGCCTATCCAGTATGAGTTATCTCTTGAGTTTTTGATCTTAGCTATTCTGATGGGTATAAGGTGAAATCTCAGGGTCGTTTTGATTTGCATCTCTCTGATGGCTAGGGATGTTGAACATCTCCTTATGTGTTTCTCTGCCATTCTATATTCTTCTACAGAGAATTCTCTGTTTAGCTCCATATCCCATTTTTTAATTGGGTCACTTGGATTATTACCTTTTTTTTTTCTTTTTTTTTTTTTCAATGCAGTTTATTCAGGAACCTTGAACAATCCTCGGACCCTGGGGAAAGCCAGCCCACAGCTTAAATAGCCTCTGGGTAGCCAACCCAGGCATGCCACGTGGGCAATGCAGATAGGTCCACATACATGAAAGCAAGCCAGATCCTCAGCCTTAGCCAAATGTGGAATTTATTACCTTTTAACTGCTTTAGTTCTTCATATATTCCAGATATCAACACTCTGTCAGATGTTGTATTGGTGAAGATCCTTTCCCAATCTTTAGACTGTCATTTTGTTCTAATGACAGTGTCTTTTGCTTTACAGAAGCTTTTCAGTTTCATGAGGTCCCACTTATTGATTGTTGCTCTTAGGGCCTGTGCTGATGGTGTTCTGTTCAGGGAGTTGTCTCCTGTGCCAATGAGTTCTAGGGTTTTCCCCACTTTTTCTTCTAACTGATTTAGAGTATCTGGTTTTATGTTGAGGTCTTTGATCGACTTGGACTTTAGTTTTGTGCAGGGTGATAAATATGGATCTAGTTTCTTTTTTTTTTTCTTTTTTTTTTTTTTTTGCATGTAGACATCCAGTTGGAGCAGCACCATTTGTTGAAGATGCTGTCTTTTTTCCATTGAATGGTTTTGGCTTCTTTGTGAAAAATCAAGTATTCATAGGTGTGTGGGTTTATTTCTGGGTCTTCTATTCAGTTCCATTGATCCTACTTTCTGTTTCTAGGCTAGTACAAAGCAGTTTTTATTATTATTGCTCTGTAGTACAACTTACAATCAAGGATGGAGATACCTCCAGGGGATCTGTTGTTGTACAGGATTGTTTTGGAAATTCTGGGTTTTTTCTTTCTCCATATGAAGTTGAGGATTTTTCTTTCAAGGTCTCTAAAGAATTGTGTTAGTATTTTGATGGGAATTGCATTGAATCTGTAGATTGCTTTTGGCAGAATGGCCATTTTCACTATGTTAATCCTACTGATCTATGAATATGGGAGATCTTTCCATCTTCTGATGTCTTCTTCGATTTCTTTCTTCAGAGACTTAAAGTTTTTCAAACAGGTCTTTCACCTGCTTGGTTAAAGTCACCCCAAGGTACTTTATGTTATTAGTGGCTATTGTAAAGGGTGTTGTTTCCCTGATTTCTTTCTCGGCCCTTTTGTCTTTTGTATACAGAAGGGCTTCTGATTTTTTTGAGTTAATTTTGTATCCAGCCACTTTGCCTGAAGGTATTTATCAGCTGAAGGAGTTCTGTGGTTGAGTTTTTGGGATCACTCGGGTATACTGTCATATCATCTGCAAATAGTGATAATTTAACTTCTTCCTTTCCAATTTGTATCCCCTTGATCTCCCTTACTTGTCTTATTGCTCTAGCTAGGACTTCAAGTACTATGTTGAAGAGATATGGAGAGAGCGGGCAGCCTTGCCTTGTCCCTGATTTCAGTGGGACTGATTTAAGTTTCTCTCCACTAAGTTTGATGTTGGATATAGGCTTGCTGTATATTGCCTTTACTATGTTTAGATATGTGCCTTGTATCCCTGATCTCTCCAAGACTTTAAACATGAATGGGTGTTGGATTTTGTCAAATGTTTTTTCGGCATCTAGGGAGATAACCGTGTGCTTTTTCTCCTTCAGTTTGTTTATATGGTGAATTACATTGATGAATTTCCTTATATTGAACCACCCTTGCATGTCTCGCAAGAAGCCTACTTGGTCATGGTGGATGATATCTTTTATGTGTTCTTGGATTTGGTTTGCAAGGATTTTATTGAGTATCTTTGCATCAGTGTTCATGAGAGAGATCAGTCTGAAGTTCTCTTTTTTTTGTTGGATCTTTGTGTGGTTTAGGTATTAAGATGACTGTGGCTTCGTAGAATGAGTTTGGTAATGTTCCTTCTGTTTCTATTTTGTGGAATAATTTGGAGAGAATTGGAATTAACACTTCTTTGAAGGTCTGGTAGAATTCTGAACTGAAACCATCTGGCCCTGGGCTTTTTTTGGAAGGGAGGTTGTTGATGGCTGCTTCAATTTACATGGGGGATATAGGGTTGTTCAATCTTTCTACCTGGTCTTGAATTAATTTTGGTAGGTGGAATCTATCAAGAAAATTGTCCATTTCTTTTAGATTTTCTAACTTTGTAGCATATCAGCTGTTGTAGTACGACCTGATGATTGTTTGAATTTCTTCATTGTCTGTAGTTATGTCCCCCTTTTCATTTATGATTTTGCTGATTTGGATAGTTTCTCTCTGCCTTTTAGTTAGTTTGGCTAAGGGTTTGTCTATCTTGTTAATTTTCTCAAAGAACCAGCTCTTGGTTTCACTGATTCTTTGTATAGTTTTATTTGTTTCTAATTGGTTGATTTCAGCCCTGAGTTTGGTTATTTTCAGCCATCTGCTCCTTTTGGGTGTTTCTGCTTCTTTTTTTTCCTAGGGCTTTCAGTTGTGCCATTAAGTTGTTTGTATGGGATGTTGCAAATTTCTTCTTAAAGGCACTTAGTGCTATGAGTTTTCCTCTAAGTACTGCTTTCATTGTGTCCCATAAATTTGGGTATGTTGTGCCTTCATTTTCATTGAATTCTAGGAAGTCTTTAATTTTTGTCTTTATCTCATCTTTAACCCAGCTGTCATTGAGAAGTAAGTTGTTAAGTTTCCATGTGCGTTCAGGCTTTTTGCTATTTATGTTGTTGTTGAGGTCCAGCTTTATTCCATGGTGGTCAGATAGTATACAAGGGATTATTTCAATCTTCTTGTATCTGTTGAGGCTGGCTTTGTGACCAACTATATGGTCTATTTTGGAGAATGTTCCATGAGGTGCTGAAAATAATGTATACTCTTTTGAGTGTGGGTGAAAAGCCTAGACATCTATTAGGTCCATTTGAATTAGGAAGTTTGTATGTACCTTTATTTCCCTGTATTACCTTTATTGTATTACCTTTATTTCTGTCTAGATGATCTGTCCCTTGGTGATAGTGGGGTGTTGAAGTCTCCCACTACGAAGGTGTTGGGGTCGATGTGTGACTTAAGCTTTAATCATGTTTCATTTATGAATGTAGATGCTCTTGTATTTGGGGCATAGATGTTCAGAACAGTGATGTCTTCTTGGTGGATTTTTCCTTTGATAACAATGTAGTGCCCCTCTACATCTTTTTTTATTAGTTTTCATTGAAAGTCTATTTTATTAGATATTAGGATAGCCACTCCTGCTTGTTTTTTGGGTCCATTTGCTTGAAAAATTGTTTTCCAGCCTTTTACTCTGAGGTAGTGTTTATCTTTATTGCATAGGTGTGTTTCTTGGATGCAACAGAATGTTGGATCCTGTTTCTGCAACCATTCTGTTAGTCTGTGTCTTTTTATTAGAGAGTTGAGTCCATTGATGTTGATAGATAATAATGATCATTGAATGTTATTTCCTATTATTGTGGAGTGGGTGGTGTTACTGTGATTCATTGCTTGTTTTCTTTTGATTTTGTTGGGAAATTATCTATAACCTATGTTTCTTGGGTGTAGTTGTTTTCATTGGATTGGAATTTTCCTTCTAGTATCTTCTGTAGGGCTGGTTTGCTGTTCAAATATTGCTTAAATTTAGTTTTGTCGTGGAATATTTTGTTTTCTCCATCTATGTTGATTGAAAGCTTTGCTGGGTATAGTAGTCTAGGTTGGCATCTGTGGTCCCTTAGAGCCAGCATGATATCTCCCCAGGCCCTTCTGGCTTTCATAGTTTCTGATGAGAAGTCCAGTGTGATTCTGATAGGTCTACCTTTATTTGTTACTTGGCCTTTTTCCCTTGCTGCTTTTAGTATCTTTTCTTTGTTCTGTAGATTAAGTGTTTTGACTATGATGTGCTGTGAGGCGTTTCTTTTCTGGTCTAGTCTATTTGGTGTTTTGTAGGCCTCTTGTATGTTTGTGGACATCTCTTTCTTTAGGTTGGGAAAATTTTCTTCTATGATTTTCTTGAAAATATTTTCTGGGCCTTGGAGCCTGGAATCCTCTTCTTCGTCAATTCCTATTATTCTTAGATTTTGCCTTTTCGTGGTGTCCTTGATTTCTTGGATGTGTTGCATTTGGGATTTTCTGATTTTACTTTTTCTTTGAGAGAAGTATCAATATCTGAGTGTGTATCTTTAGCACCTGACATTCTCTCTTCCATCTTTTTGTATTCTATTAGTGATGCTTACCTTTGTGGTTCCTTCTCTTTTTGTAAGTTCTCCAGTTCCAGGGTTTTCTCAGTTTGTGTTTTCTTTATTGATTCTAATTCTGTTTTCATGCCTTGCAAAATTTCCTTTATTTGTTTGAATGTGGATTCCTTTGTCTCCAAGATGGTCTCTAATTTTTTTGTTTGTTTCTTCATGCCACTACTTCTGCCTCCAATTGTTTGGCTATATTTGCCTGTGTTTTTTTAAGAGCTTCATTCACCTCATCTTTCTTTCTTTCCATTTGGGAGGCCAAATATTTGAGAGATTTATTTGTTTCCTCTTTGACGGAATCTGTATAGCTATTTCTCTGAGAGATTTGTTGGTTTCCTCTTTATGTGCCTCAAATAACTGGATAATCATAGCTTTAAAATCATTTTCTTGTGTTTCTGATGAGTTGGAGTGTCCAATAATTTTGGGGGTTGCCGGTGAAGCCATGATATCTTGATTTATGTTGGTTGTGTTCTTTCACCAACCCCTGGCCATTTGGTTATCTGTAGTGTTCACTGTTTGTTCCTGGATTCTGCTGATCAGACTGGTCTTTCTCTGGTGTCTGGAGAATTCTTCAGAAAAATGGGGGAGGTCCAGTGGTTTCAGTGTGTATGGGTTTCAGTGTGTGTGTGTGGTTCAGCTATACCTGTAGTAAGAAAGTTTGCAGGCACAGAAGGGCAAATGCAGGGTAGTATGTGATTGAGCGTGTGCTTGTAAGTGTGTCCTAAGGGACAGGGTGTTGGAGAATGAAGAGGCCTTCAGTGTGTGAGAGGGGTGCCTTGCAAGCACTGAAGGTGTTGCAGGTGCTTAAGGGATCACAAGCACTGTTGAAGATTGCAGGTGCATATTGTTTTTGTAGGCTTTGGTCGCTATTCAGCTGGTTATCTGCCACTGAGGGGTTGGATGGCCCATACAATCACTGGCTGGGCAGCCCTATGTAGTCAGTACTGCCATTTGCAGGCTTGGGATCTGGGAAGGATTGTACTGCGGATCTGAGTCTCTGTGGCTGGCACTCTTTGGGCATGGGCTCTGGAGGGGTGGAGTTTCCGGTGGTGCATGCACTCCAGCGGGACCCAGTGGTGGTGGTGGTGGGGGGAGAGGGGCTATACTCCAAGGGTCCGGAGCTCGGAGAGAGGGCACTAGGCAGGGCGTGGGCTCCTCAGATGTGTGCTCTGAGGGGTGGCGTTCAGCGGGAGGTTACAGCTCTCTGCTGAGGCTGAGGCGCCTGAAGCCCTGCCTCTGCCGTCTTGGGCCCCAGTTCCTGAGCTTTTGCGGATTTGGGTATTGCGGAACCGAGTCTCTGTGGTAGGCACTCTGTGGTTGGGCTTGCGTTCTGGTGCTAGCAGAGGGTGCCCTCCTCCAGGGTGATAGGGTTTCCAGAGGTGTGTGCACTACCACGAGGAGGGATTTCTTATGTGCGCTCAGGCAGGGCGGGTTTTCGAGGTGTGTGCGCTCTGGCTAGGTGGGATTTCCGGAGGGACGTGAGCTCTGCTGCGCTTCTTGTGGCAGGATTGCATCCACGGGATTGGGGGGATGTTCCGCAGGTCCAGAGCTCGGCAAGAGGGCCCTAGGTGGGCCAGGGTATGGGCTCCTAGCTCCTCGGATGTGTGTCCAAGGGGTGTGTTCAACAGGCAGTTACAGCCGTCCACTGCGCTAAAGGGCCTGGAGCACTGTCTCTGCTGTCTTAGTCCCCAGGCTGTGAGCTTTGTGCTCAGCTGCCTGGTGCTCTGTGCAGGCTTCCCCATGCAGGAGGCCTGGACAAGGGAAGCACTCCACTTCGTTCCCAGAGAAGTCCACTCCTAATCTAAATCTACAAGCACTCCACACTTCTGTGGTGTCCCCTCTCCTTTAGAAAGCCCAAAAGTCCAAATTCTAGTTTCGATTGTCTCTCCACTCACCAATTTCAGAGATTCATGTCCTCTGCTTCTCCAAAAACGGTGCACTCTGTTCGCCACCATCTTGGAACCCTGTGATCATGTTCTTTAAGTCAGATCATTTCCTTTATTGACCTTTAACATTTTAGTGCTATGAATGTTGATAAGCCTGTACCCTCTTATCCTTGGTTTCCTTATATTTTGATGAAAATAATGAACAACTAACAGTTTTATCCTAACTATCAAATGAAATAATCATACAAAATATCATGTCAGGTTTACAGGAAAAAAAACATTAATTTGTTTTCTCCTGGAAATATATTTTTTTAAGATCATGTTTTTGCTCTCTGCTCCTGAGCTTTTCTAGCACTGCACAGAACATCCACTGAAGCCTCCCCTACTCTCTCCCCATGTGTGCTGTTGATCCCACAAACCACCTCCTCATGGCCTTACTCCCCAGACTCTTCATGTGTCCCAGCTGCCAACACCCCCTGCTCAAATACAAGACACACATGCCAGAAGACAAGGAAGCCTAACTACACGTTTTTCTCACTCTCACTGTTTCCCCCAAAGACCCAACACATCAGGCTCCTTTTCATCTCTGCAATAGAGCAGATGCGGTCTTGGTGGCCCTGGCACACCTCAACTGTGGATCTCACAGATCATCCACTCCTGGGTTTCCTCCCCAGTTCATCACTGCATCCCTGCCTCCAGTGCCAGCAGGCATTTCCTGTGAACAACATTTCCTGTGAACACACCAGACTAGCATGCTATTAAAATAGGCAACACACAGCCCACACATTCTCTAAAAATTCAGAAAGGACACAAAAAACAACACTCACCCAACAAAGACAAACACAGAATCTAGCACCTAGACCAATAATCACCCAAACCCAAATGCCTAGCTGCCAGCTTACGAACACAATCAATACCAGCCAGGGTAAAATGTCTTAACCAAACCCCAGATAGCTTACTACAGCAGGCACTGAATACCCCACCATAGATATGAAGATGATAGAGGACTTTAAAGAGGAAATAAATAAACCCTTTAAAGAAATCCAGGAAAACACAATCAGTTGAAATAAATAAATCCCTTAAAGAAAACCAAAGAGATGAACAAACAGTGAAGGAAACAAGATTGTTCCATGCCTGAAAATGGAATTAGAAGCAATGAAGAAAGCACATGATGAGGCAGTCTGGAAGATGGAAAGCCAAGGGAAGAGAACATGAAAAACAAGCTCAACCTTCACTAACAGAATACAAGAGATAGAAGAGAAAAACCTCAGACATAGAAGATCTCATAGAGGAAATTGAAACACCAGTCAAAGGAAATGTTAACTCTAAAAAAAAAAATCTGACATAGAACATATTAAATTTAAGAATAATAGGAGTAGAAGGAGAAGAATTCCTACTCACAAAACACATTGACAATAATTTTTTCTAACCTAAAGAAGGAGATTAAGCATACAGAACATCAAAGAGACTGGTCCAGAAAAGAAAGTCCTCTCATCACATAATCATCAAAATACTAAACATACAGAACAAAAAAAAAAGTATATTAAAAACTACAAGTGGAAAAGACCAAGTAGCATTTAAAGGCTGACCAATGAGAATTACATCTGACTTCTCAGTGGAGACCATAAACGCAGAAGGACTTGGACAGATGTGCTGCATAATTTAAGAGAACATTGATATCATTCTAGACTACCCAGCGAAACATTCAGTCACAATAGATGGAGAAAATATTATGTGATGAAGTCAAATTTAAGCAGTAGCTATCCACAAATACAGTCTTTCAGTAGGTGCTAAATAGAAAAATAGAATGTGAGGTTAACTAAACACAGGGGAAAAAATTCACACCAGCAAAACCAAAAGAAGGAATTAAAAAAGAGAACAAAATAAGAGGGGTCAATAATCATTAATATCTCTTAGTATCAAGAGTCTCAATTCCCCCAATAAAAAGAAACAGACTAATAGAATGGAGGCAAAAAAAAAATTGGATATTGGTTTACCTCAAGACCCAGCTATACCACTCTTGAGCATATACTTAAAAGTCAGTCTATCTTACCATTGCTCAGCTTTGTTCATTGTTCCTTTATACATAACAGCCAGAAAATGGAAACAACCTAGATGTCCAACTGAAGAATGGACAATGAATATATGATGCATTTAAACAATTGAATATTACTCAGCTGTTAAAAAAATGACATCATAAAATTTGCAGGCAAATAGAAGGACCTAGAAACAATCATCCTGAGTGAGGTAACCCAGACCCAGAAAGAGAAATATGGTTTGTATTTGTGGCTACTATAAGTGGATATTAGCCATTTTAGCCGTGAAGTATGTGATAACCATGCTAAAATGCATAGACCCAGAAAGGTTTGACAAGATGAGGGGTGTAAGGGGACAGACACATGGATCTCCCTGAAATAGAATAGATTTCATGAGTGTATTTGGGGCAGGTGGGGATGGGAGTGGGAGAGATCAGGTTGGGTGGAGATGGGATGGAAGAAGAGAGTGCAGGAAGAGATGGCTAGAATTGGGGGCCCCTTGGGGGTGATGTGGAAAGTTAGTGTAATGGAAAACTCATGAAAACAGCAGCATGGAGGAGACTGCTTGCTGCGTTTGCTGTTGATGGAGATTGGTATAGCCCCAAAAGAACTGTAAACAACCAAGGGAAGTAAAGGGGTCTGCACCCCCTGTCCCCATTAACCTTCTCTCTCTTATCTAGGGTTAAAGGGTTGATGGAAGGGAGTTAGAGGCATAAATACCACAAATAAAATGGAGTTTAAAGACAAACACTACAGCAGGTGATTTAATCTATCTGCCAGTCGTGTCCCTCACAGATCACTGCACTCCACAGAGCCAGCGAATGTTTTCAGAGAAAGTTATTCAATCTTTCTTCAATCTGAAAAATTGTAATGGGAATTTAGTAATGTTAGGGGAATAATCCCAGGTGTGGGATATGGGGATACGAGGCTGCTTCAGATTGTCCACAATAACTGACGATGATTTGCCTCATGCCCTGGCAGGATGTGACCTGCCAGCTGCAGAGAGTTTCTGCAAGTGAATGATGTTTGGAATTCTGGGGCCTCTTGGAGAGATATATAAATACGAGATCCCCAAGGAGGGCACAGCCTCTCTCTGCCTCCTGCTGCTGCTGCTTGTGCTGCTGGGTGCTGTTATTGCAATTGGTTGGTTGGTTGCTGTTTGTCAAGTGGTTATGTGCAAAAAGACGAGAAGAGATGTTGAATATCCTAATGGCAGGATCAAACTTGCCTCAAGGAACAAGATGCCCCAAACCAGTAGGAAGTAGTTTAACCTTCTTTTCCTCCTACCTAGTGTTAGGGGGTTGGAAGGGTGAAATAAGGATAGAGAAGGATAGTAGAGAAATAAACCCCAAAATTAGCCAAAAGTCTGGCTACAAATAATAGTTAACCTTTCTGGTGAAAAACAAAAATTAATAAAAATCTGTTGCCTGTAAGTAGGTCTTTTCTCCAACTAAATTAATCAGATATCTGCTCTCCTATGTAAGCTCTATTTTCTAGTACTTAAACTATCTTCATACTGTATACTGTATTCTAAAATAAGCCTTTTGAATTTTCATTTCATGAATTTACTTTGGTTTATTTCTGATTAACATATACATATGCAAATTTTTAAACTTCTAAAAATATTTCATTATTTATTTATTTTTCCTTGTTGCTAACTCTTTGGGTTGTTTCCACATTTTGTTATTATTTTTAACTTTTATTAATTACACTTTATTCACTTTGTATCCCCCCATTAACCCCTCCCTCCTCCCCTCCTAATTCCACCTTCCCTCCTCCTTCTTCAAGCATGCCCCTCCCTAAGTCCACTGATAGGGGAGGTCCTCCTCTCCTTCCTTCTGATCCTAGTCTATCAGATCTCATCAGGAGTGGCTGCATTGTCATCTTCTGTGGCCTGGTAAGGCTTCCCCCCCCCCCCAGGGGGAGGTGATCAAAGAACAGGCCAATCAATTTATGTCAGAGGCAGTCCCTCTTCCCATTACTATGGAACCTACTTGGACACTGAACTGCCATGGGCTACCAGAGAAAACAAGATATTCAATAACAAAAACAATTTCATCAATACCTACACACAAATCCAGATTTTTTAATTATTTTGTATTTTATTTTAAAAAAATTTATATTGTTTTATTTATTTTACATCCTTATGGTGCCCCCTCCCTCCCAGTCTCCCCCACTTCTTGTCCTTTCCCCTTTCTCCTCCATTTTCCCCCCAGAAAAGAGGAGCTCCCTCCCCATATTCACCTTCCCTAGCATATCAAGTCACATCAGGACTGCTCTTATTTTCATCTCCTCGGACCAGGCAAGGCAGCCCTGAGTGGCGGAAGTGATCCAAAAGCAGGCAATAGAATCAATGTTAGAAACAGCCCCCCTCCACTCGCCAGGCACACATATGCAATTTTTTAAACAGATTACTGTCCTAGTTGGGTTCTGACATTTTTTATCAGAACTTTATATAATATAAAATCTATATACTATTTGATTGCACAATATTTAAATTATGTGATAATCAAAGCTATATATGGTGGTTTCTAATTGGAATTTAATAAGTTTTCATGTGGAAGGATCAAAAACAAAGTCAGAATGGTCTATGAACTTAGTGACTTCCCTGTGGAAAATGAGGAAAGTCAGGTTTGAACTGCAGAATTTAAACCGTTGTGTTGCCCTTTGTCTGCAGGGCTGACGCTTCAGGTTTACATTGGCAAATACACTGTGAGTCACAGTCCTTTCTCTGGGCTCAGAGCTCTTTAGGTTTTGTTTTATATCTGGAGCTGCTGGTTTTCACACCTCCATTTGTCACCTCTCTAGATCTTTCTTCTTGAGCTTGTTAACACTGTCCAGCAGCTACCTTCAAGATACACTGCCAGAAGAAGTAACAGTTTTGTGCAAGTAGCAAAAGAGTTTCTAATTCCCATGTGTCAGCATTTCAGGTCAGGCCCTTTGCCAGTAACTAACAACATTTAAACAATAGTTCATTCAGGTGAGATCATTCAGCAGATAGTATTCAAAAGGGAGAAGAAAATTGGGAGGTTTTGCATCTTAAAACTATCAAAGCTCCAGTCCAATTACCTAAAATATAGCTAGACAATTGTTTAGACAGATTTGCAGCACAGGGAAAATTCTCATGTTGTATGCTAGTGACTCAAAGTCCAGCATACTTTCATTGACAGCCAAGTTGAGCGATTTGCCATAGGGGATCAATTTGCTCCTGCACGAGGTCAATCCTCTGATTGAACACCATCAAACCTCCTTTTAGTTGAGCATTAATTCTTTTTTGTACATCTAAGGCATGAGCTACATTGGCTAAAAGGTTATTCAGGGTCTGAGCAGTCTGCCCAGTATGACTCATGGCTAATGCCATGGTGGTAGCTCCAACAGCCGCCAATGAGATGGCAGTAACAATGGCAGCTGTAATTCCAAGATCCCTTTTCTGTCTGAAGAGAGTCATAGTGTGAGGGCATCAACGGGCACAGGCACTCAGCGAGGCATGCGAGTAACCAGCTAGTAAATTTACTAGCATTACAGCATTGGGCAAAAAAGCAAGTATCATTACCACAATTACTTGGCTCTATCTGGCTAATAATGGAGCAGCTGAGAGTGGCCATTGTCATGGTAAATTCTACCAGAGTGGACGCAGGACTAGCCACAGGATTATCATCATGGATTGCTGCAGCCTTGAATCATCTGAAGGAATGGGCGGGCATGGGAGCGTTAGCAGGCCTTCTGGTGTTGGTCTCCTTGGTTTGCCTGTGGTATATATGCAAGATTAGAGTCTCACAACAGCGTAATGCAGCCATGACCATTCAGGCCTTTACAGCCATTGAAGCAAGACAGTCTCCCCAAGCATGGTTGGCTACCATAAAAAGCCAAAATGTTACGCTCAGGATGCGAGGCTAAGCACTGCACTCAGGGTCAGCCACTTTGGACCCAGAGAACAGCATGTCTGATTGCATGCGGGTTGATGCCCCAGGTCCCGCCTCTGAGAAAAAGGTATCAAATGGGTCTGATGCTCTTTGGGTGGATGACACCTAAATGAACATCAGTACAAAGTCCCAATTTATTTCTAATATCAGAGATCAGACCTCTACTCTTGCCTGATGCGTCTAAAACAAAAAGGGGGAACTGTAGAGAGCTGCGTAATACCGGGCCTGAAAGATGGAGCTGGTTTCCACCTTCCACCTTCCCGATGGTGAGTGCTCTCTGTCATGAACAACTCCACATTTGGCTAAGGCTGAGGATCTGGCTTGCTTCCATGTATGTGGACATATCTGCATTGCCCACGTGGCATGCTGAGGTTGGCTACCCAGAGGCTATTTAAAGTGGGCTGGCTTTCCCCAGGGTCAGATGATTGTTCAAGGTTCCTGAATAAACTGCATTAAAAAAAAAAAAAAAAAAAAACTATCAAAGCTCACAAGTGCTAGAGGTCCAGTTCTTTATCCAAGCTTTGTATATACTTGTAGATTGACAATATATTTCTTCACGACCTTTCAACATCTCTGCTTTCTCAGATGTACAATTAAAAGAATATTACCTCGGTTATCTGCTCATTGTGATGATAGAATCACTCTAAAATTACAGGGAACTGAGTGTATTCTCTATGTAGGCCATCAATATTTTAACTTAGAAATTTAGAGAAAGAAATGTATAAATTGAGAGAGGCAGCAAAGAGAGCCAATAATGATCATCAAGTGGCTCTTCACATGATATCTCATTGTGTTTGAGGAAAAGTAATAACATCCAATGTATCTAACTGACTTTCAACTCAGGGTGTAAAACAAAAACTTCATTTTACAATCATCAGGTGTGTCTGATAAAGTTTAGCATAGTAGGAAGTCACATATCCAAGTTCTGGGACTAGCTTTTGTATGTGTGTGAAGATACTCAGTAGATACTCACTCTTGGTTTAGAACCTAAACCTGTTACAACTAGAATTGAAAATGTAATCTTACTTATAGACCCTAAACACATTTGGATCATAATTTTAAAAAGAAGAGTAACCATTACAAAAATACTTGGATCATAATAAAGAGTATGGCTTTGGATTCCTCACTCAGTACCAAGCAGTCAGCCAAGATCAACAAAATTACCTGATATGAGTAAGTTTTGACAGGCAGGTATCAATCAAATAGAAATTTCAGCTCTGTACGGCTAGTGGGAAAGCACCTAATTAATCTTATTCTTGTAGTGTCTCTGTGCTTACATTACGGTATGAACAGTATTTACCTGTGAAGTCTAGAGTCATAAATAGGTACATAGTAACATAAATAAATGAATCACATGTAACCTTTCAAAGCAAACACTGATACCATCTACAGCATGGAACCTTTACTAATCCTTCAGTCACCATGAAGAGAACCTCTACTTAGCTAACAGCTATTTGATCTTATCTCATTTTTTAAACACTGAAGACTCATCCTATACATCGGTTTCATAATACTCGTGCTCCGTGTCATGTTCATGTTTGTGCCCCCTGGCATATCTACCATGGTGTTTTGTCATAAATAGAAGTGTGTTGGGACTGTGGAATTGGGAGGGTCACTGTGAGAAACCATAGCAAATAATTGTCCCTAAACCATTACCAAGTATTACTTCATCACACAATGAGAGACACTTACTGCATGAGGCATGAGATTTTTTTTTTCTTTACAATATTTACAAATATGCTTGGAAGAAATGTTGAAGTGAATGAACCATACGATGGAGTTTTTAAATAGAATGATGCTCTCAATGCACGAATTTAGCTTTGAGTAAATACACTTAATGATCTGACAGAAAAGGTCACTCACTATAAGGTGGTAGATCTCAGGGACAATACAGAGATTCATGCTACTGAGAAGTCAATGTGATGAGGACCCTTGCAAAGCTTAAAGCTCTTAAGGAGCTCTTTGAAATTGCTATTAGTGTTGGGGGAGGGTGTGATGGTGTGATGTTTTGAGGTGATAAGTTGTCTTATCTGGGTCTGTGAGGGCAGAGGCAAAGTTCATAGGGAAAATGCATTTCTGGCATATGTCCCAAAGTTTTACATATTTTTTTCTTTGTTACTCAAAAAAATATAAAAATGCATAGCTAAGGAGAGAGGGACTACGTTATTTCGCGATAACCTTGAAGTTTCCTCCATCAGTCTGGTCATTTTCTGAAATAAAACACTTTTCTGTTTGCTTCATCATACAGACTGCTGCCTGCTGTCTGGCTTAGGAAACAGGCAACCATGTCTCTTACACTGCAAGTCGACACGGGTTGGTAGAAGTTATAAAAGACTTAGGCCATCTTTAAAAACTCAGTTAGCTGGCTTTGTTTTATAAGTGTGTGATACTCTAGGCAGGCATACATTTCTTCTGGTCCCTTAATAAAATACTGGTCCTAGTGACTGTGAGTGCTGCCAGCCAATAGACTTCACCCTTTGTCTCTTCAAAGAGACGAGGGAGTCACTTTAGCTGAAGAAGGTTACCTTTATCGAATGTATGCCCCTCAGAGAAGTAGCCAGATGAACTGACAAAATGACGCAAGATTATAACGATGCGAGTGTTTGAACTCTATTTAGAAAAACTGTGGACATTTACATCGCTCCAGAGCTCCCTGAAGAATTGTATGAAGTTTGTTGTTGGGCCTGCTTTGCACCCTGGCCTCTCCATTGGCCCATTTCTATTTATTTGGTCCACTTTTGACAGACATTGATTGCTTACTTTAATTAGTGCACATTAAACTTTGTTGTAAGTTAGTTAGCTTGGAAAACCAGCTATGAAAAGGGTAAAATTAACTTGAAAGATGGCATTTCTTAGAAACAGACAAAAGAATTCATAGGAAGTAGTAATCAGGAAATATTATAAAATTCTAGATATTATGACTTGCTTATAGAACATTTTCATCAGGACAAGTAGATCATGAAGAATGCTAAGAATGAAAGGTGGACTTCAACAGAATATCGCAATCTGAACTGAGAGGAAAAGGTGATTTTAAAGTTAAAAAGATTACAATGTACTATAGCCAGTCTCTTACAGTAGGAGAATGTGAGCATATCATGTAGAACATAAAAGGTATTACAAGAAAAAAGACAAAAAAAAAAAAACAAAACAAAACAGGAGCTTTTAAAGTGAAGATGAAAGCTGTGTTAGTAAATTCTGGCAAAGCTAGCATGGAAGATGGATTTGAGGAGGAAATGGAAAAGAAAAGAATGACACTGGTATCCTGTTATGCCATGACAAATGCTAGAATGTAAAATCGTGTGTGTGTGTCCTTGTGTGTGTCTGTGTGTGCCTGTGTGTGCTTGTGTGTACACATTTTCACATACATCTAAGAAGAAGGAAAGTTTGTAAATGTATGAGAACTGATCCAATGTCACCCAGCTAATAGCTGTGTGAACTAGAGTTTTGTTTTTTGATTTTGGGGTTTTTGTTTTCTTTATTCATTTTACATCCTGGTTATACCCACTCCCTTCCCTTCTCTCCTCCCAGCCCCAACCTTTCTCCCTGTTTTCATTATCCCCCCGACCCTTACTCTTCTCGGAAAAGAAGCCCCACACGCACACCCAAGCAATCAAGTCATATCAGGACAAAGCACATCTTCTTTCCTGTGGCCTGGCAAGGTAACCTCACCAGGGGAAAGTGATCAAAAAGCAGGCAACAGAGTTAATATCGGAATCAGCCCTCATTCCCCTTACTAGGTATCCCATATAAAGACTGAGCTACCCATCTGCTACCTCTGTGCAAGGAGTCCTAGGCCAGTCCATGCATGGTCTTTGGTTGGTACATCAGTCTTCATGGGCCCTCATTAGTTGGCTGTTGGTCTTCTTGTAGAATTCCTGTCCCCTCTGGATCCTTCTTTCCTTCCTCTGTACTCTTACACAAGAATTCCTGGGCTCCATCCAATGTTTAGTTGTGGGTCTCTGCATCTGTTACCAACAGTTGCTGGGTGGAGCCACTCAGAGGACAGCTATGCTAGGCTCCCCTCTTCAAGCATAGCAAACTATCATTAGTTGGGTCAGGGTCTGGTTATCTCTCATGGGGTGAGTCTCAAGTCAGGCCAGTCATTGGTTGGACATTCCCTCAATCTCTGCTTCATTTTTGTCCCTGTACATCTTGTCAGCAGGATGAATAAAAGGTCAAATTTTTTTGTGGGTGGCTTGGTGTTCCCCTCTCTACATTAGGAATCTCGCTAGTTAGAGGATAGCCTCTTCAGTCTCCATGATCTCTGCTACTAGGAATCTCAGCTAGTGTCACCCTCATATTCTTCTGGAGCCTACCCTGTCATGAGTCTCCAGCTTGTCACAGAGAAACCCAGCACATGGTTTCTCTGCAAGACCTCTATCTTCTTTCCTTCTCTCTCCCCAGGTCTGATGTCAACCCTGAATTCTCTCCAAGCACACCCTCTTAGCTTGTTCTCTGTCTTCAACCACTTCAACTGTCTATTGCATTTTTACTTCTGAATGGTAGTTGAGCATCCTCCCATGAGTCCTCCTTATTAGTTATCTTCTTTGGTTCTATGAGTTATAATATGATTATTCTGTACTATGAGGCTAAAATCTACTTATAAGTGAGTACATACCATGTGTGTCTTTCTGGGTCTGTGTTACCTCACTTGGGATGATCTTTTCTAGTTCCATCCATTTGCCTGCAAATTTCATGATTTACTTGTGTTTGATAGCTGAGTAGTATTCATTGTGTAATGGACCACAAATTCTTTATCCACTCTTCTCTTGAGGAACATCTAGATTGTTTCCAGTTTCTGGCTATACCAAAGAAAGCTGCTTTGAAAATAGTTCAGCAAGTGTCCTTGTATGGTAGAGCCACTTTTGTGTATATACCCAGGAGTGGTATAGCTGATCTTGAGGTAAAGCTATTCCCAATTTCTTGAGATAGCCTCTAGATTGATTTCCAGAGTAGCTGTACAAGTTTATATTCCCACCAGCAATGGAGGAGTGTTCCCCTTCCTCCACATCTTCTGCAGTATGTGCTGTCACATGTGTATTTGATCTTAGTCATTCTGATGGGTATCATATAGAATCTCAAAGTTGTTTTGATTTGCATTTCCCTGATGACTAAGGACTTTGAGCATTTCTTTAAGTGCTTCGCAGACATTTGATATTCCTCTATTGAGAGATCTCTGTTTAGCTCTGTCCCATTTTTAATTCAATTATTTGGTTTGTTGGTGTTTAATCTCTTGAGTTCTTCATATATTTTAGACATTAGCCCTTTTTCAGATGGAGGATTGGGAAAGCTATTTTTCCCTATCTGTAGGCTGCCATTTTGTTCTATTAATAGTGTCTTTTGTCTTACAGAAATTTTTCAGTTTCATGACGTCCCATTTATTAATTGTTGATCTTAGAGTCTAAACTGTTCCAGGAGATGTTTCCTGTGCCAATGAGGTCAGAGGTCTTCCTCACTTTCTCTTCTAAAAGATTTAGTGTTTCTGATCTTATATTGAAGTCTTTGATCCACTTAGATTTGAGTTTTGTACAGGGTGATAGAAACGGATCTACTTGCATTTTTCTACATGTAGACATGTAGTTAGACTAGCAAGATTTGTTGAAGATGCTTTCTTTTTCCCGTTGTATGGTTTTGACTACTTTGTCAAAAATCAAATGTCTGTAGTTGTATGGGCTTATTTTTGGATCTTTGATTCAATTCTATTGATCTACTACCAGTCTATTTCTATGCCAGTACTATGCAGTTTTTTATTACTATTGCTCCATAATACTGCTTGAAAACAGGGAGGGAGGTTTTTATTAAATAGTTCTTTTATTAAATAGGATTGTTTTAGGTATTCTGTGTTTTGTTTTTTCATATGAAATTGAGAATTCTTCTTTCAATATCTGTAAACAATTGCGATGGTATTTTGATGGGGATTGCATTGAATCTATAAATAGCTTTTGGTAAAATGGCCATTTTTATTATGTTAATCTTACCAATCAATGAGCATGGGAGAACTTTACATCTTCGATCTTCTTCAGTTTCTTTCTTCAGCGACTTGAAGTTCTTGTCATACAGGTATTTGACTTGCTAGGTTAGCGTTACACCAAGATACTTAATATTTGTGACTATTGTGAACAGTGTTGTTTCAGCAATTTCTTTCTCAGCCCATTTGTCTTTTTTATACTGTAGAGGTTCTGATTTTTTGAGTTAATTTTGTGTCCAACTACTTTGCTGAAGTGTTTATCAGCTGTAGGAGTTCTCTGGTAGAATTTTTGGGGTCACTTATGTATACTATCATATTATCTGTGAAAAGCTATACTTTGACTTCTTCCTTTCCAATTTGGATCACCTTGATGCCATTTATTTGTTTTATTGCTTTGGCTAGGACTTCAAATATACTGAAGAGATATGGAGAGAGCGAGCAGCCTTCCCTTGTCCCTGATTTCAATACACAGGTTTGCTGGGTGTTGTTTTTACTATGTTTAGGTATATGCCTTGTGTTCCTGACCTCTCAAAAAACCTTAAACATGAATGGGTGTTGGATTTTATCAAAGGCTTTTTCAGCATCTAAGGAGATGATCATGTTATTTTTTTTTCCTTTCAGTTTGTTTATATGGTGGATTACATTGATGGATTTTTGTATATGAACCACTTCTGAACGCCTGAGATGAAGCCTACTTTATCATGGTGGATGATGTATTTGATGTGTTATTGGATTCAGTTTGTGAGTATTTTATTGAGTATTTTTGCAGCAATGTTAACAAGGGAAATTGGTCTGAAGTTCTCTTTCTTTGTTGAGTCTTTGTGTGGTTTAGATAGCAGGGTGACTATGGCCTCACAGAATAAGTTTGGTAATGTTCCTTCTGTTTCTATTTTGTGGAATAGTTTAAAGAGTGTTGGTATTAGCTCTTCTTTGAAAGGGGGGTAAAATTCTGTGTTATAACCATCTGGTCTTGGCCTTATTTTTTTGGGGGGGGAGGGTTTGGAAGATTTTAATGATTGCTTCTATTTCCTTAGTGGTTATAGGACTGCTTAGATTGTTAACCTAATCTTGGTTTAACTTTGGTAAATGAGATCTATCAAGAAAAGCATCCATCTCATTTAGATTTTCCAGTTTTGTGGAGTATAGGTTTCTGAAGTAAGACCTAATGATTTTTTGGATTTCCTCAATCTTTGTTGTTATGTCTCCCTTTCCATTTCTGATTTTATTAATGTGGGTACTGTCTCTATGTCTTTTAGTTAGTTTTGCTATGGGTTTGTCTATCTTGTTGATTTTTTTCAAAGAACCAGATCTTGATTTCCTTGCTTCTTTGTATTTTTCTCTTTGTTTCTAAGATACTGATTTCATCCCTGAATTTAATTACTTCCTGCAGTATACCCTACTAGTGTGTGATTGCTTCTTTTTCTCTAGAGCTTTCAGATGTGCTGTTAAGTTGCTAGTATGTGATCTTTCCAATTTCTTATGAAGGCACTTAGTACTATGAACTTTCCTCTTAGCACTGCTTTCATTGTGTCTTCAAAGTTTGGGGATGTTGTGCCTTCATTTTCATTGAATTTTAGGAAGTGCTTAATTTCTTTTTTATTAATTTTTATTTTTTATATTAATCACTGGCTATTTAATTTGTATCCCAGCCATAGCTCCCTCCCTCATTCCCTCGAAACCCCACCCTCCCTCCCTCATCTCCTCCCTGCCCCTTTCCAAGTCCACTGCTAGGGGAGGTCCTCCTCCCCTTCCATATGACCCTAGTTTATCAGGTATCTTCAGGACTGGCTGCCATGTCCTCCTCTGTGGCCTAGCAAGACTGTTCCTCTCTTGTGGGGTGAGGGGGGAGGTAAAGGAGTCAGTCGTTGAGTTCATGTCAGAAATAGTTCCTGTTTAAGAGAAAACAAGTAACAGGACAGAAGCCTACCACAGAGGGCCTCTGAAAGACTCTACCTAGCAGCGTGTCAAAGCAGATGCAGATCTCCACAAGTGTTTAACTTCTTTCTTTATTTTTTCCCTGACCCAGTGGTCATTGAGTAGAAAGTTGTTCAGTTTCCATGGGTTTGTATGGTTTCTGTTGTTGATGAGTTCCAGCTTTAATCCATGGTGGTCTGATAAATTACAACAGATTATTTCAATCTTCTTGTACCTGTTGAGGCTTGCTTTGCAACTGTGTATATGGTCAATTTTGAAGGTTTTCTATGGTGCAGAAAAGAAAGTATACTCTTTCATCTTTGGGTGAAATGCTTTGTTAATATCTATTAGGTCCTTTCTATTTATAATATCAGTTACTTTCATTATTTCTCCGTTTAGTTTCTGTCCCTGATAGTCTAGTGGCTAGGATTCATCACTTTCCTGGATTTCTTTAAGGGATTTATTCATTTCTTCTTTAAGGACCTCTACCGTCTTCATATAGTTGGTTTTAAGATGTTTTTCTTGTGTTGCACCTAGGTTGGAATATTAAGGTTCTACTGCAACAGGATATCTGGGCTCTAGTGGAGACATATTGCCCTGTATGTTTCTGATTGTGTGCTTATGCTGGCGTCTAGGCATCTCATTTGCAGTGATTACAGGTCTAAGTGCTTCTTTTCGGGTTTGTCTTTGTTGAGCGGGTGTTTTGCTCCTAGGCTTCTATTTCCTTTCTGGATTTTCAGAGTATGGGGACTATGTGTTGCCTGTTTTCTCAACTGCTTGCCTGGTGTGTTTAAAGGGAAAACCTGCAGGTGTTTGAGGCTGGGATGCATTGATGAGTATGGAAAGACAGGTCAGGAGGGGATCTTTAGAATCCACAGGAGGCATGGGTAGAGGGGAAGGGAGGCTGAGCTGGTGTTCTGCTCCAGCCTTAGGGAGGAGACGCAGGGATTGGGTCTAAGGAAACAGTGAGCATGGAGAAAGTCTGCAGGCAGACATCCGCTTCTGGCATGTGTGGCTTGTGTTTGAGTTGGTGATGTCAGCCTGAATGGAGACAGGGACACAGCAAAAAGTGCAGAGAGGAGGCCAGGAAGCAATAATCTATGGATTACACAGGAGACATGGAGCAGGGGTGCTGCAGCTGGTGTCCTGTTGCAGCACTGGCTTGAGGAATCGGGTCTGGGGAGCAGAGAGCCTATACGTACTTTCTTACTGGGTTTACAACATTTGAAAACCATAGCTTCAAACTATTATAAAGACATATTTACAAAAGCACAAAGATTACATGAAGCTTCAAATATTCGTTAGTTTTGCTTCTGCAAACTTGACACCAGCTTGTGTCACCTGGAAAGACAGGTGATGCCATCATAGCCTTCTGGAAATCCTGTTGAAGCATTTTCTTGATTATTGATTGATCTAAGAAGCTAGCCCAATGTAGGTGATGTCAATCCTGGGCATCATATGCATCCTTGGGATACATAAGAAAGCAGGCTGAGAAAGCCATGAGGACCAAACCAGTAAGTCATATTTCTCCATGGCCTCTACGTTAGTTCCTGCCTTCATGTTCTTGCCCTGCTTGAGTTCCTGCCTTGGCTTCCCTAAGTGCTGGACTATGACCAGGACGTGTAAGTTAAACCCTTTCCTCCCCAAGTTGATTTTGGTCATGATGTTTTTCACAATAGAAATCAAAGTAGAACAAATATCATGTAGTGATAATGAGTTGTGTTTATCGTAGATGTTTTTTGAACATCTCAAAACTTTTCCTAAATAAATTATACGTTTAAAGAATGTAATATCAGATCTTCTGTTGTCTATTCACACTTTTGTGATTTGTCACGTTATAATTCTTTTTTTGTCTGTGAAATTTCTTTTTATTAATTAGCTAGTGAAAGATGATGAATTAAATATGGAATTGCAAGCACTATGGCAATCTCCAGCAGTGATATAAACTGAATATAGTTGTTACTTACAGTTGTAAGATTCTAGCCTGTGGGTCATTTAAAAAATCCTAGAGGTAAATAAAATAGGTGTGATGGTTTGCATAACGTCATCCTTGAAAAGTCATCAGTAAATAAGTTCATTGTGCTGGGTAATTTCCTCATCCCATAAAAACATGCTATATTCCATTTACATTATTTTTTATTTTTTTCTTTCCATTGTTTATTGATTCACTTAACATCCTGATTGTACTCGCCTCCTTCCTCTCCTCCCAGTCCCACCTTCCCACCTCTCTCTTCCCACACCCCTCTCCCTTCTCTGAGAAGGAGGGGAGGCCCCCAATGTGTGCCAATACACCATGGATCACCAAGTAGCAGCAGGGCTAAGGGCATCTTCTCCCACCGAGGCTAGACAAGGCAGCCCAGCTAGAGGAAAGGGATCGAAGAGCAAGCAACAGAAGCAGAAACAGCCCCTACTCCAATTGTTAGGAAACCCACAGGATGACCAAGCTGCACCTCTGCTACATATGTGTAGTGGGCCTATGTCCAGCACATGCATGTCTTTAGTTGGTGGTCTCAGTCTATGTAAGCCCAATGGACCAAGGTCCATTTATTCTGTAGGTCTTCTTGTGGGCATCCTTTACTCCTCGGGCTCCCTCAAATCTTCTTCCTACTCTTCCACAAAACTCCCCCCAAGCTCTGCCTATTTGGCTGTGGGTCTCTGCATCTGTTTCCATCAGCTGTTGGATAAACCCTCTCAGAAGTCAGTTAAGCTAGGTTCCTGTCTACAAGCATAGAAGAGTATCATTAAAAATGTCAAAGGTTGGCTATCTCCCACGGTTGGGCCAGTCATTGGTTGGCCATTCTCTTAATCTCTGCTCCATCTTTATCTCTGCAAACCTTAGAGGCAGGACAAATTTTGGGTTGAAGGTTTTGTGGGTAGGACTCCCTACACATGGAGTCCTACCTGGTTGTGGGAGATGGCCACTTCAGCCTCTATATCAACTACTGCCAGGGGTCTCAGATAATTACCCCTGTGGACTTCCTGGAAGCTTTCCACATCCCAGTTTTCTACCCTGCTCTCTCCCCTATGATCTCCACCCTAGTCCCCTCCCCATCCTCTCTCCCACAAAGTTCCCTCCTTCCATAATAAGGAGGGTCTGAGGAAAGATGCTTGAATCTCAATCAGAAGGGGAAGCAAAACAGACATTTATATTATTTCTAATATGAGATGCATATAAACTATAGGAAATAGAGTTAATTCGTGTGAAGAAGCTAAACATTTAATATAATTAATGCATTTTCACTATATTAAGATTTCCAGGAGAAATTTTCTCTATTAATTTCCGAAACAGAGCAGTAAACAGTCAGGGAAAATACAGTTATTAATCCTCTGGTGTAGTACAGATATTGTAAAGGGACACTGTCTTTGTAAAGAGATAATTTCTCTCTTACACATAATAGTCATCCCTTGTGCTTCCACCTGAAATTTTCTTTTTTCTCTTTAACAAAAGAATATTTATCAGTTCCACACCTGACTATTAAAATGTTTCATTGTATTATTTCCAAAGAATTTTGACTGCATTATGACAAATATGAAAAGATTTGATTCAAAAGAGTAAAATGAATTCTCTTGGCACAAAAACATGGTGCTTGTATACAAATTGTTCATTTGAATCACAAAACCTATAAATATAGGCTGGGTAACATATTTGCACACCAACCAAAATATAATCTAAAACTATATTATCATGCATTAATTGCTTTACTTAGTACTTAATTCTTAATCTTTAATTTGTAGTGCTACAGAACATCACATTAAATTTTTTGTATGTAATGAAAAATATGTATTTGTAATGTGCAACTATATGAAATAGCTATCTTACTTGGAAAAGCAAATTAGGCAAAATCCATTATTTATTTTTATACTGAAAGAATAGAGAAGTCTAGCAAGGGAGTAAGCTGTCAAGTATGAAACTTCGGTTGAATTACTGTTGGGGTCCTTTTGTTTATGTGACAATGGTGCTCCCTCTCTACAATAATGAAAAACAGTTCTTCCATTTTCAGAATTATTATTCAAGACATACACAAGCTTCAGAACCAGTGTGCCCTGTCACTCAACATATTTTCATCGTTCAGTTTACAAATAAAGAGAATGAAACGTGAGGTTAAAATCCTTACTCTCACATAAAAGATACTCTTTTAGAATAATTTCTGACGCATGTCATAAGTGTTCGGCATGTCTTTTATATTTTATGAGCTTATTATCTTATTTCTACATTGTGCTGGTCAGTTTTATGTCAATCTGACACAAACTAGAGTCATTCGAGGAGAGGGGCATTCAACTGAGAAAATACCTCACTAAGATTTGCAATGAGAAAATCTGTAAGAAAACCTTCAGTGAATTTTCTTGATTCATGATTGATGTGGGAGAGCTCAGCTCACTCTGGACAGTGTCGTCCATGGGCATGTGGCCCTGGGTGTTTAAGAGAGTAGGTTCTGCAAGTTATGAGGAGCTACCAGTAAGCCGCACTCCTCCATGGTCTCTGTCTGTGCTCTTTCCTCAGTGTGACTTCTTTCTGTAACAGACTGGGAGGTGTAAGCTGGGATTAACCCTTTCCTCCCCGAGTTGTTTTTGGTCATGGTGTTGATCATTGCCAGTTAAAATCTAAGTAAAAAATGGTTTAAGCCCAGCATATTCATTGAGATAGCAAAGCCACGTGGTTCATGCACACATATCAAAATAATGGTTTTGTTCAGACCAATCACTGAATTTTATCAGTGTATCCAACATTCAACTAACCTGGAGTTATCAAAGATCTTGATATCAGAAATATATTTTGAGTGTTTTTATTTACCATTCACTCTGCAAACTGTAGCATTTAATCTTAAAGAAGAGGGTACTTGATCTGGGGAAACATTTCTGGATTAGGAATTATATGAAGCTTCCCACAGCTTTATGCTTATAGAGAAATAATCAACAGGCCGTACCAGTAATCAGATAGATTAATTGATCAATTCGTTATTTGTAATATGAAACAGGTAATATCAGACTAACATAACAGAATCCAATATTGCCTTAGGAAAAAAAAAACAAAATAAACAAAAACACTGCAGCTTTCAAGTAACACTGTACCGATTTATAGATTTTAATATGGCCATTTTATTGTTTCCTGGAACTTAACACAGTAGTTTGTCTTTCTTCATAGGTGCCAAGTCGAAATAAAATCCACTTCTTTCTCAACTATTTAATGTTCTACGCTCTAAAAATGTTTAGCACAGCTGTTTGACCGGTAAGGGGTATCTAAAATACGCACTGATGCACCCTGAGCAGAGAAGCCTGAGACAGTACATGAGTGGAAAGAAGCCCAGGCCTAAAGCAGAGTATGGTCCAGTTGCCTCCACACACTGAACAGTAGAGCATGTAGGTTCTGTCCCTGCTGCTAGAGCGTTGGCTTAAGTACAAAGTCACATGAGAGACTACAGAAGTGCTTGGTTCACATGGATAAAGGCAAAGATCACACAACAAGACTAAGTTGGCATCACCCCAAAGATGTAAGGTTGGTTTGACATCCAGAAATCGATAAATGTTATTTATCTTATTAAAAAAACAAAAAAAACAAAAAACAAAAAAAATTTAAGGACAGAAATCACAGGATAATCTACAGTTATGGAAAAGTATAGACTATGAAACCAGATAGAGGCTAAGAGAGTGGAACAAAAGATATTGAGAAGTTCAAAAAGTCACATGCGAAAAGAAAGTGCAAAGAAGGCTACTGGCCTAAAAGCACAAAAGAGAGAGAGAAGGTGGGAGAAGCAAAGAAAAATAATAACAAAATTTAATTCTCTGTAAATTAATACAAATTTATAAAGAAAAGAGAAAGAAAATTTACTTCACTTTAGCCACATGCTGAACATTAACATCAGCCTGACAACTTGGAAACACTGATAACAAGAAAACCCAGGGGAAAGGGTACAAGACAATCAAGTTTGCAGCCACCACTGCTTGAGAAGCAGTTTGAAGAACAACATGAGAATGTCCACATTCAAGAACTTGGAGTGAGTCAACAGATCATATTCTTCACCCTTAATCCAAAACCTTAGAATTCTTTATTTTGTTTTACACATAGCTAACCCAGCCTTTGTAATATGACCATACTGTTCCCTTTTTTTTTTTTTCAGGAATAGATTGGTCATGAGCTAATTTTAATGTTCATGCCTGGAATTTGATGTGACTAATTTAAAGGTCAGACTTCTTAACTCTTATGAATATTTTCTGTGTATCTTTTGACATTATAAAATGAAATATAATCTGAAATCACTGAAATTCCTTTACTCTAGAGATTTAGTTTATGCCATAAGCCATGGCACATCTTAAGTATAGAATTTCAAGTCTAATACTTAGACGAAAACGAGGCATATTGTGAAATTGATTATATAGTGTTACCCAATTCGAATAGCGTGTAAACTCCACAAGAGTCACACAAAGCAACTACAAAACTTGAATAATTATAGAAAACCCCAAATTCAATCATCTCATGCCCTTAACTAGACTCTTTCTTTTTTAAAAATGTGTATTTAATAGTAATAAATAAACTTATAGACAAATTTTAATAATGAAAAGTAGAGTGAATATCATTAGTATGCAAAAAACAGTAAAATTGTTGAATTCTTAAAGGTATGTGTTCCTACTTTCTAGGTTTATTTTTGATGTGTAGTTTTAAAGTAAATAGAAATTTTTGTGGAAAGGACTCTCACCTGAATACACACTTATCGTCATAATTTTTTGAATACCACAAAATGCATGAAATTCTGGCTTCAGCAGTGAAACATAGAAAAATAACTTCTAGATTAGATGTTAAATCAAAGTTTTCCAGCGATTACAGATTACATGGTAAATCTGGTAAGACCTGGTTATGCATTTAAATCCATGACAGATGTATTCAGAATACATGTTTCCTCCCTAAAAGAAAAGTCTGAATATGACATTAAGTTGCAAAAGTATTTTCTGCTCAGAAGTTACCAAGAATATTTACTACTGCAATACACATGTATAATTGGCCAGATTCATGGTTTTATTAATGTTTCTTGCGTTTGTAGTAGGCTGAGAGGACAAAGGATTGTTTTACTTAGAAATTTTGGAAATGTGTAGTAAAATATAAAGAAAATCTGGTTTATGAAATTATAAGACATTAGCGTGAAAATTTAGGACTCTTAGTGGTAGAAATTATGGCATCCATGCTTATATTAATGTAATTTAAAGAAGATTAACAATATATAATTGACAAAAAAGTTTTTTTTGTTCGTTATAATTTATATAAAGGTTTTTTTGGCATCAATTCTCTAGTTAAAGACACTTTTGGAAAAATTAACTCTGATATAGTACAGAAGTCTATCTTGACTGTTTGTAATCAATATTTATTTTAAATGATTTGCTTTTAAATTAGTATAAATTGGCCATGTAACTGTTGCAAAATATTTGTCTCATTTGTTCCCTCTCTCTCTTTTTCTCCTTCTCTCTCCCTCTCTCCCTCTCTCCATGGGATTTCAAGTAATTGAAGCTACCCACACATTATCTGTGTATATGATAATTCCTGATCCTCCTGACTCCCTTTCTTCTTCCAAGCGATGAGATTACATGTAATATTCCAATTCTTGACAAAAGTTAGATCAGCATAAATATTTTAAAATTCTAGATAAACTGTGTTTCCTTATATGTTAGGGAAAAGAAGGCATCTCTAACCAATACAAAGAGAATGTTCAAAGTCAAAACAGTAATTTTCTAAGCCAGGATGTTTCATAGCTGCACATGCCAATCTTTAGTGTCCCTGACAATTATTAATAGGGACCACAGGAGTCAGAAGACAAAGACAGAAAACAGACACCAGAACAAAGTAATATCATTAATGTCCTTGTTCTCCCAGCAGCCTACAGAGCATCTTCTAGTGTTGTGAATGTGATACATCAGGAAGGAAATTCCCAGGTTGTTGTTTTTTTTCTTTAATTAATTTATTTATATATTCAATTTACATCCTGCTCCTAGGACCTTTCTTCCTCTTCTCCAAGTTTAACCCTCCCTCAACCCCCTCCCCTTTTCCTCAGAAAAGGGGAGCCCCCTACTTACCCACCCTAACTCATCAAGATGCACGAGGAATGAATTCCTCTTCTTCCCCTGTGGTCTGGAAGGCAGTCCCATGGGGGAAAAGTGATCAAAAAGCAGGCAACAGAGTCCATGTCAGAGACAGCCCCAGCTCCTCTTACTAGTGAACCCACATGAAGCCTGAGCTGCCGATCAACTTTTTGTAAGCAGAGGACCTCCCTCCAGTCCATGCATCATGGTCCTTGGTTGGTGCTGCGGACTCCACAGGCTCCTCTGGGCCCCGGTTAGTTGGCTCTGTTGGTCTTCTTGTGAAATACTTGTCACCTCTAGGTCCTTTTATCTTTCCCCCACTCTTCCACTAAACTCCTCATGCTTCGCCCAGTGTTTGGCTGTGAGTCTCAGCATGAGTTTCAAACTGTTGCTAGGTGGAGCCTCTCAGAGGACAACACTGAGAGGTTACTGTCTGCAAGCGTAGCAGAATATCATTAATAATTTGAGGGGTTGAATCTCTTCCATGTGGTGAGTCTTGGGTTAGGCCAGGCATTGTTTGAACATTCCCTCAATTTCTGTTCTAGCTGTTCTATCTTTGCCCCTGCAGGTCTTGTAGGCAGGGTAAGTTTTGGATCAATGTTTTTGTGGGTGGGTAGATGTTCTCCTCCATCTACTCGGAGTCTTGTCTATTTAGAGGGTGTCCTCCTCAGTCTCCGTGGCCGCTGCTACTAGGAGTCTCAGCTAGAGTCCCCCTCATATCCTCCCAGAGGCCTGTTCTGACTTAGGTCTCCAGCTTGTCACAGAGATGCCCCCACCCACAGTTTACTCTTTTCTCTGCAGGCCTTCTTGATCCGGCTCTCCCCAGGTATGATCTCCATCCTTATTTCTCTCTGAGATGCCTTGTTCTCTCTCTTCAACCACTACCTCTGTCTATTCTGTTTTCCCCTCTGAGTGAAATTTATGCTTCCTTTGGGTCCTCCTTCATAATTATCTCCTTGGGGTCTGTGCATTATAGTATTTTTGTCCTGTACCATATGGTTAAAATCCACTTATAAATGAGTATATATCATGGTTTTTTGTTTGTTTGTTTGTTTGTTTGTTTTTTATGGCTTTGGGTTAGCTCACTCAGGATAATCTTTTCTAATTTCGTCCATTTGCTGCAAATTTCATGATTTCCTTGTTTTAATGGCTGAGTAGTGTTCCATTCTGTAAATGTATCGAAATTTATGCATTCTTCAGTTGATGGACATCTAGGTTATTTCCAAAGTCTGGGTATTACAAATAAAGCTGCTATGAACATAGTTGAACAACTATCTTGTTGTATGTTGGATCATCTTTTGGAGTAAGTCCAGGAGTGATATTGTTGGCTCTTGAGATAGCACTATTCCCAACTGTCTGAAAAAACACCAGATTGATTTTCACAATGTTTGTTTGCACTCCCTCCAAGAATAGAGGAATTTTCCCTTTTCTCCACATCTTTGCCAGCATGTGTTATCATTTGAGTTTTTGATCTTAGCCATTCTGACAGGTGTAAGAAGGAATCATTTTGATTTACATTTCCCTGATGACTAAGGATGTTGAGCATTTCTGTAAGTGCTTCTAGGCATTCAAAATTCCTTTGTTCAGAATTCTCTGTTTAGCTCTCTATTCCATTTTTTAATTGAATTATTTGATTTGTTGGTGTATAAGTTTTGAGTTCTTTATATATTTTGGATAGTATCCCTTTGTAGATATAGGATTGGTAAGATCTTTTCCCAATCTGTACTCCCAGCCATTTCATTCTATTGACAGTATTCTATTGACAGCCTTACAGAATCTTTTTAGTTTCATGAGGTCCCATTTATTAATTATTGATCTTAAAGCTTGAGTTGTCAATGTTCTGTTCAGGAAGTTGTCTCCTGTGCCAATGAGCTCAAAGCTCTTCCCCACTTTTCTTCTACTATACCTAATTTTAGTGGTATTGCAGTTTATTTCTCTTCATTTAATTTTAGGTTGGCTATTGGCTTGCTGTATATCGTCTTTATTATGTTTAAGTATGGGTCTTATATCCTTGATCTCTCCAAGACTTTTATCATGAGGAGATGTTGAATTTTGTCAAAGGCTTTTTCTGCATCTAATGAGATGATGATGTGATTTTTTTTCTTTCAGTTTCTTTATATGGTGGATTACATTGATGACTTTTTGTATGTTGAACCTTCCCTGCATGCCTGGAATGAAACCTACATGATCATGGTGGATGATGTATTTGATATGCTCCTGGCTTCGGTTTGTGAGTATTTTTGCATCAAAGTTTAGAGTTTGAGCAAGTTCAGAGTGAAATTGCTCTGAAATTTTTTCTTTGTTGAGTCTTTGTGTTCCTTCTGTTTCTATTATGTGGAATAGTTTGAGGAGTATTAGCATTAGCTCATCTTTGAAAGTCTTGTAAAATTCTGAGCTAAAACCACCTGGCCTGCCCTGGGCTTTTTGGGGGGCGGGGGTGGGCAACTTTTAATTAATGTTCCTATTTCCTTAGGGGTTAAGGGTTGATAGACTGTTTAAACTGTTTACCTGATCTTGATTTAACATTGGTAGGTGAAATCTCACAAGACAATCATCCATTTCCTTGAGATTTTCCAATTTTATGGAATAGGACCTAATTTTGAGGTAGGACTTAATGATTTTTTGGATTTTTTTGATGTCTGTTGTTATGTCCCCCTTTTCATTTCTGATTTTGTTAATTTGGGTGCTGTCTCTTTGTCTTTCAGTTAATTTTGCTCCAGGTTTGTCTATCTTGTTGATTTTCTCAAAGAACCAGCTCTTGGTTTCAGTGATTGTTTGAATTGTTTTATTTTTTTCAAATGTATTGAGTTTAGCTCTGAGTTTAATTATTTTCTGCTACCTCCTCCTCTGGGTTTATTTGCTTCTTTTTTTTTAAGTTTTCAGTTGATTTGTATCTTTATGAAGCCATTTAGTGCTATAATCTATCCTCTTATCACTGCTTTCACAGTGTCCCATAAATTTGGGTATGTTGTGCCTTCATTTTCATTGAATTCTGGGAAGTTTTTAAGTTCTTTCATTATTTCTTCCTTGACCCAGTGGTTATTGAGCAGAGAATTGTTCACTCTCTTTGAGTGTGTAGGCTTTTTGTTATTTCTGTTGTTGTTGAGGTTAGCTTTAATCCAATGTGATCTGATAAAGAACAATGGGTTAATTCAATTTTTTGGTACTGGTTGAGGTTTGCTTTGTGGTCAATTATATGTTTGATTTTGGAGAAGGTTCCATGTGGTGCTGAGAAGAAGGTATAGTCTTTTGTGTTTGAGTGAAATTTTCTATATACATATATTAGGTCCATTTGAATCATCAACTCTGATCATTTCATTATTTCTCTATTTAGTTTCTGTTTCAATAGCTGTCCATTGTTGAGAGTGGGGTGTTGAAAACTCCCATTAATGTGTGGGGTTGATATGTGATTTAAGATTTAATAATGTTTCTTTTATAAATGTTGGTGCCCTTGTATTTGGAGGGCAAATGCTCAGGATTGCAATGTCCTCTTGGTAGATTTTTCCTTTGATGAGAATCTCTTTTGATTAATTTTGGTTGAAACTCTATTTTATTTGATATTAGGATGGCTACTCCAGCTTGCTTCTTGGGTCTGTTTGTTTGGAAAACCTTTTTTAAGCCCTTTACTTTGAGGTATTGTTTATCTTTGTTGCTGAGATGTGTTTTGTGTTTCTTGTATGCAGCAGAATGTTGGGTCCTGTTTATGCAATCATTCTGTTAGCCTGTGCCCCCCCCCCTTTTTTTAGAGTTGAATCCATTGATGGTGATACATAGTAGTGGCCAATGGTTGCTGGTTCCTTTTATTGTGGTGTTGGTGGTGATAGTGTATTTGTGTGCTTGTCTTCTTTTGGTTTTGGTGTTGTGAAGTTATCTATATCCTGTGTTTTCTTGTAGTTGTCCTTGTTGGGTTGCAATTTTCCTTCTGGTATCTTCTGTAGGGCTGGGTTGATGCATATATATTGTTTTAATTTAGGTTGTCATGGAATATCTTGTTTTTCCCTCTATGCTGATTGAAAGCTGTACTGGGTACAGTAGTCTGAACTGAAGGGTAGATCTTCATGTTTCTGGAGTCCAGAGTTATCTTCAGGATGGCGGGAGAAGTCTGGAAGAATGGGAAAGGATGCTGGCATTTCAGTGTCAGCTGTGCATTTGCTGAAGCTTGCTTGGTAAGCAGACACTGTGCTCTAGCACTTAGATTTGACTGGAGTCCCACCATCTTGGAAAGGGGATCCTGTATGCTCCTATTATCAAGCCGATCTCCACAAGGGGACAGTAGAACCCTGGATTGGAGGCTGGGATGCTGTCCTCAGGGAAACAGGAGAAATTCAAGATCTGATTCCTGGACCAGAGCTCCCTTGGAACTGAGGATCTGTACTTCAGAAGGCAGAAAGTACAGGGAGTTCACAGTGTGCATCTCCTGGGACAGAAGATGGCCTTGGGGGACCTGGAACTTTGTGTCTCCTGCTACCAGGATGTCCCTCTTCCATCTGGGAAAAACAGACATCATTATTTTGGAGTCAGCTTCCAGGTTACTCACTGGGTTTGCAGTCTCTGATCTTCTGCCATTCGGATACAGTACACACTGGCCACCCCCATCTTGGAAGTTCTCCCTGGTTGGTTTAAATTTAATTTCATCTATATTCTTCAGTAAAAATATATAGTGCTTTCTGAAATAGGGACTTACTGTGTACTTATAGTAGGTAATCAAGGGCAATGGCAACAGTCTAGGCTCTTTTGGGAACCGTTGGGGTCTGCTTCACCAATAACGCTCATGACCCATCCATAAACTAACTGGTAGCACTAACTGCATTTAGTGGAGTTTTTCTTTAAGACATAGAGTTTGGAAAGGGACATGTCAGAAACTATATGGGAGGAGTTGAAGTGGAAAATGGAAGACATATATGATCGTATTGTATTCCCTTTGTATCAAATTTCCAATAATTAAAAAAAAATTAAAGAAAACAGGTATCAGCAAACTCTGCTTAAATACAATATTTTCCAAGAGTACACTGTGGTGCAAAAACTACAAAAATAAGAGTCTCACTGATGGCTTTGAAGAAAACCTTTGATCATTTGATTTAAGAAATGATACCAGGAAAATCTTATCAACAAAGTCATCCCCATACAGACCTATCACAATAATAACTACATTTACAAACTCTGAAAACTCCAAGCCCAAAACGGAGAAAATAATAGTGGCATGTCAAGAAAGTTTTCTAAGAACTGTAAGTGCTTTGAGGAGCTGCAAACAGGTTAATTTAAACCTTGAAAGGAGTCCCTGAAGGCAAAGCCTCAGAGAACACAAATTCACAGGGAAGTTTTGATTATATGAGCGAACAAATGACAGTCAAGAGATTCAGTAATGGCAGAAATGGTTGCACAGAAATTATAGCCACTACACTGATTAGAAATGAACAAGAATAAAATGCTTAATGTTTTTAAGTAAATGGAAGTTAGCATATCAACCTGTAATTAAAAAAAAAAATATGGAAGATAGAATCCATGACAGACTAAAACAAAATCCCCAAATAAGATATCTGTGGAGAACAATAAAAACAACACTGTCTATGGAACATATACACACACAAAGATACACAAAGATACAAATATACACAAAGACACACAGAAACACACATACACACACACACAAATACACACAGAGAGAGACACCCCAAGATGTACTTAATATAGTAAAAAGATTTTCTAGGGTCAAAGAGTGTGTCAAGCATGGGAAGGAAATACGAGGAAGAAATAACCACAATAAATGATATACATGGACAAACTTGCAAATTTTATTTTATATTTTTAATTTTGAAAAAGAAACATTAAAAGAGAGGCTAGTCAAAAGTCAGAAATCAGACCTCTACTCTTGCCTGATGCGTCTAAAACAAAAAGGGGGAACTGTAGAGAGCTGCTGCGGAATGCTATGCCTTAAAGATGGAGCTGGTTTCCGCCTTCCACCTTCCCAATGGTGAGTGCTCTCTGTCACGAACAACTCCACATTTGGCTAAGGCCAAGGATCTGGCTTGCTTCCATGTATGTGGACCTATCTGCATTGCCCCCGTGGCACGCCTGGGTTGGCTACCCAGAGGCTATTTAAGCTGTGGGCTGGCTTTCCCCAGGGTCCGAGGATTGTTCAATGTTCCTGAATAAACTGCATTGAAAAAAAAAAGAGAAATATTTTCTAAAGTCTTACAATGCATGTGCACACATACAAATATGTACTTATAGGCATATGTAACAAATGATATTTTTATTTCCAATGCTTTGGTTCATTAATATTGGTGATTTTCTATGAACCATTTAATGTTTTTGTATTCTTAATAGCACTAATGAAGTCAATTTGAAAATTTAAATTAAATCTATCAGCTACATTATTTAACAGAAACATATTGTCACTTTGAAATTTTTAAAAATTTATTTAAAAATAAGGAAATTAAAATTTCAAAACTTAAAAAAAAGACTGGACTTACAGAAGATTATTTTAAAGTAATGATTATAAACCACTTATCAATATTCAAATTGTATAAAGAAAGATTTGCTTATTAGATATAATTAATCCTCTATTAGCCAAGCTATACACATTTGGCACTGTATACTTAGTATGACATATGCTATGCTATCACACTGAAGTGGCATATGATTAATGACATCAGGGGCTTGTATTCAATTGAGAAGACAAAAGCAAACACTTCCAAAAGTAAAAATAAAAACAACCAAAATATCTTGTGATAGAAAAAAAGTGATACATATTGCTTCACAAAAGCATTGAGATTCTGCAGGATTTAATTAACTGGACTAGGTCCAAATCTCAAATTGTGAAATTTAAGTTACTCACTACATCAAATACTTTGCTTGTAAATAATGCCACAGGAACAGCCTCTTCCTTTATGTATGAACATAAACACAATAATCACTGAAAATGCAAAATAAACATCTTAAAGCCATTTACTAATATTTCATATTATATTTCCCATTACATGGACTTACTGGCATGTATTTGACATAAAATGGTCTCTTCTAGATGGCATTATTGAAGTACTTCTAATTTCACATAAGTTTTTTGAACATAGATTATGTAAAACAGTATCTTTGTGAATTGATATATCACCATTTACCTTGGTCCTTTAATTTCTCTCCCAATTTTGGTAAAGACCACAATTAATTTTGGGCTTCTCATTTATTGTCACTTGGATATTTGGCCATAATGTAATGTTTAAAAAATATAACAAAATTCAAGACATTTAAACAAAATTCAGTTCTGATAGAAAGTCTGACCATGACCATGAGGTTTTATTATATTCTATTTTATTCATTCATTCACTCTCTCATTCAGTGTGTGTGTGTGTGTGTGTGTGTGTGTGTGAAAGTGTGCACATGGGCTCACACACATATGTCCTCATGAACTTTACATGACACCCATGTAAATGTCAGAGTATAGCTTCATTGAGTCAGTTCTCTCCATTTTTTGTGTGGGTTCCAGGGGTTAAGCTCAGGTCTCCAAGTTTGGCAGCAAGTACATTTCCTGACTGTGCCATCTCACCAGACTATGACTTGAATTTTAAATGAGGTGGGTTGTCTTCCTTATTTCAGAAATGATTACCATAAAATCATGTCCATGGCCAACAAGGAATCTACTTGGAGACCTTAGTGAATGCTCCAGTTCATATTAGAGAGTTGTTTATTTCTAAGGCATTCTGGCTTTGTGACTTGGTCTGTTATTCAGTTATTGCAAATGATCAACTACAAAAGAACCATCAAAACATTGAGGCTAGCCTGGTGTACAAAGCAAGTCCTAGTGTCACAAATAAGTTCATGGGTAGAAATTATAATGAAGGGATTATAGCTTAAAGCCCTTAATTCTGAGAAATAGACACAGAAAAAAAGAAAACATAAGGCTAAAATAATAATAAATTTCATCAACTGTGGAAATTAATTAAAATACTTTGAGTTCAGAATATGACAATCTCCTTCAAAGCGGTAGGGGAGATGTATGCCAGATATGGAAAGAAAGCAATGAGGACCTTGGATCCTTCCACGGATGAGTTCCCTGATGAACTTTCATGAATCTTCGTGGCTATAAGGTAAGACTTCATGGTGGCCATTGTCACAGTAAATTCTACCAGAGTGGACGCAGGACTAGCCACAGGATTATCATCATGGATTGCTGCAGCCATGAATCATCTGAAGGAATGGGCGGGCATGGGAGCGTTAGCAGGCCTTCTGGTGTTGGTCTCCTTGGTTTGCCTGTGGTATATATGCAAGATTAGAGTCTCACAACAGTGTGATGCAGCCATGATCATTCAGGCCTTTACAGCCATTGAAGCAGGACATTCGCCCCAAGCATGGTTGGATACCATAAAAAGCTAAAATGTTACGCTCAGGATGCGAGGCTAAGCACTGCACTCAGGGTCAGCCACTTTGGACCCAGAGAAGAGCATGTCTGATTGCATGCGGGTTGATACCCCAGGTCCCACCTCTGAGAAAAAGGTATCAAATGGGTCTGATGCTCTTTGGGTGGATGACACCTAAATGAACATCAGTACAAAGTCCCAATTTATTTCTAATATCAGAGATCAGACCTCTACTCTTGCCTGATGCGTCTAAAACAAAAAAGGGGAATTGTAGAGAGCTGCGGAATGCTGTGCCTTAAAGATGGAGCTGGTTTCTGCCTTCCACCTTCCTGATGGTGAGTGCTCTCTGTCACGAACAATTCCACATTTGGCTAAGGCTGAGGATCTGGCTTGCTTCCATGTATGTGGACCTATCTGCATTGCCCACGTGGCACACCTGGGTTGGCTACCCAGAGGCTATTTAATCTGTGGGCTGGCTTTCCCCAGGGTCAGATGATTGTTCAAGGTTCCTGAATAAACTGCATTGAAAAAAAAAAAAAAAAGATTCATGAGAAACAAAGTAAGGAATTGAGGTAATTGAAGAGCAACTGCAAACTGACCTAAATCCTTGGCAAATATAAACAGAATCTCCTGGTGGTGTTTCTTACTTCCTAGTGCTTATAACTGAAGTTGCTAGAAAAGATTAAGTGGTACATTTCTATCTGCGATAATAATAGTGACAAACAGTGAATAATAACAGGTGTTTGTGTGTTTGATATCATCATTACCAAAAACTGAAGAGAAACAGCTGTAATTGAAGGTAGGAAGAAAATAATAAAGTTTTCTTACAGTTTCCAGACCAAATGCCAACATTGAAACAACAATATAAGTATCTATAAATGGAGGTGGTTTAGCCCAGACAGGCTGGCAAATATTACATTTAAGTGAAAGGGGCACCAAAATACTTCCTTCTCTGTTAAAAACCCAAAGAATTTTAATTTAAACTTAATTGCAGTTTCAAGTAAGGCATTACACATTAATTATCCAGTCTCCAAGGACATGCAAAATAATGTCCTTTTACAGGAAGTAGGCTCAGTGTTGACTGGTTGCCAACTGTCAAAGTAAGGGTTTTTTTTTAAAGAGACCCATGTGCAGAGGTTTTTAAAAGTAGAGGAAATAAAATGATATATGTGTATAAATAATTAACATGCCTTATGTAATAATTCTCTGTGAAACCATAACTTTTACAATGAAAAAGAAGCACACACCAAATTAGAAAATATTACATCAGTCTTTTAAGGGTGAGAAAATGCAGTATCATTTTACACAAAGCTAAGTGATGTCAATCAATAAAATCTTCAAGTTTAGAGAGTCATGTACTTACCACACAAATATTTTCTAAATTAATTCCTAAATGCCCACTTTTTTCAAAAAATGAGAATGAAATATACAAATAAATGTATAAATGATGAGTAACAGTATCTAAATTAATTTATAAGCTAAACCTAAGAACATCTCAAATGCATATTTATTCACTCATCTTTATTGCCTTTAAAGTTTACATGTACATAATATAAATAGTTGACTGCAAAACATAGGAAATCATCATTCCTAAGGGGCTAATGTTGATTATAAGTATGACCTTAGCCAATCTAAAGCAAATAAAAAAACCTTAATCAAAGACTATTTTCAAAACTCCCAGACAAACATTAGCTGTTTGAACAGAAACTTTAGAAAAGCTTCCATAGGGAGAGTTTGAAGTAACCCAGATATCTTATTTCTAGGCAAGCAATGGAGTTTCAATAAATTTCATCTTCCAAAAGAATTTTGCATACTGTCATGTAAGCAATTGTTTTAAATGCTGATATTTACAGAATGTAAAACTATATTAAGCCTAAATATTTTTGACAGTAATAAGATATAATTTTATGTTTATTCTACCTCTCAATTCTCATTTTGTTTCTCTTCCCACATCAGCCAGTCTAAGATGTTTGATATATAAACTTTTGCTTATATTTTGTTCTTGTTTTGGGGAATGCTACAATTCACTCATACAACTTTGCCTTGTATGATCGAGAGGAGCTCTCTCTCTCTCTCTCTACCTCTGAGCTGAATTCCAGGTCATTCTCTCTCTCTCTCTCTCTCCAGAAATACTTCACTAACATGAGTAGAGCATAGGTTTTCCTTTGGATTTGTTTTGGTTGTTGTTTTATTGTTTTTAAACTAATTTCTTGAAAACTTTACATATGATATGCGCTGAGGCCTTGCTACAACTGTGGCCATTTTCTCACTAGACCCAATCCTGTACTGCAAGTTTTGATACGGGCAGTTCCCACCATGCCAAAGGCGATAGACAGATGATCGATAGAACGTCTTGGCGAGCTTAAGATCAGCGCCACTGTGGGTCAGTAACCACTATAACATTGGCACAAAAGAGCACGAATTGGGGACTCAAAGTAGCAGAGGAGGTTGTCAAGTGTAGGATAATCAATGTGGGTTCCAACTCCCACACGTTGAGGAGGTTAGTGCTGCTGTTCAGTTTCAACTTGCTAGCTCCAGAGACAAAAACTTAGCATCTAATGTGATGCATTCCTTTCACAAAACCAAACTGTCACTTAGAAATGGATCTCATTTGATCTCTTCTACTTAGGGAAAAAAAAACATTGTTATATTCTGTGCATAAAAGACTCATCTCTTTTGAGTATGACAAGCCCAGCTTGAAGTTCACTTAAGACACATGGTCTCCAGGGACTGCCTGGGATTTAGGGGCTAACTGAACATTAGACCTTCCTTACCCTTTTTGCTTTGAGATGAGGTCTCAGTGTATATTCCAAGCTGATCTCTAGTATGTTAGACTTTAGTCTCAGCTACCTAGTCCTAGATGATAGGTGTATACCACAACTCCTGGTTGCAATAATACGTTTTGAACTTTGTGCTCTTGCTACCATCAAAGACAACTAGAGATTGTTATGCTATGCTTAACTCTTTGTTACACGTGAGGAGAACAAGAGCAAGTGTTTGCTTAGCTTCTATACTGTAAGGTCTGACTGCCTGGCTCTGGTCCCCAGAATTCACTGTGGAAGGAAAGAATGGAATTCTCCAAGTTGTACTTTGGCCTTTACAAGCAAGCCATATCATGCATGTGTTCACACACACATACACACATAGCACATCACTCACACACGTGCTAATATTGTTTTTAATTTTTAAAAAAACTAACAGGAGACCAAGAAGAGAACAGTAGTAAGAAACAGACACAGAATTGCAACAGGCCAGTACTGAGTGTCATCTGTACCTACCCACTCGGCACCATGGAAACCACCTTTCATGTGACATTCCGTCATTAGCATTAGCATCTTTGTGCACAAAAGAAGATAAGGTTGCTCTGATATTTCCTCTACAAACCTACAATCGCTTTGTGTGTATACCTCACGTGCACTCTTTCATTTCAGTTCTCACATTACCTTGTTGTCAAGGAAACAGGCATCAGCAACACTCTGGAGATGGTTAAAGAAATCCCTAAAAGAAGAAATGTATATTGTATATTGTGGTACGTAAGACTTCACTTCTCTAAGGAAGAACAATTTTCCTGTGTTAACAATTCAAATTCAATCTCACTACGAAGCATGACATCAAAGCCAGACAGGGTAGATGCTGTAACAATGCTCACTAATAAAAACAACAGAATAACAACCAGGTGAAATACTAGTTTGATAATTAAGATTTATTACAGAATATACCCATTATACAAACCTATTTTATACTATGTACATATTTGAAAATTATAATATTTGCTATTTCAATGAAAGTTATTTTAAATCAATAACTAAAAGCAAAATAGAAGCCATTTGCTACAGGCAACTAATTTATTCCAAATTATAAAATTATTTGCTTGAGGATATATATTTTTATTAAAGACAATATGAAATAACTTAAGCTCTATTATCAAGAATCTTTATAACAATATTTCAGCTAGCTTCCAAAAAGTGAGGGGAGTGGCATATTCAGAGCAGTTAAACTGTAAATAATTTAAAGGAAGTGTCACTTTCTGAGAAGGGTGAGATTAAAGCATGCAATAGGACAGGTAGGGCTAGAAGGATGGTTCAGTGGTTAAAAGCACTTGATACTCTTCTAGAGGACCCAAGCAAGTTCAGGTGGCTCACAGCTGCCTGGAAAGCGAGCTCCAGAAGATCTGATGCCCTCTTTTTTTTCTGCTTTTGTTGTTCTTTGCTTGCTTGTTTACAGGGTCTCATTACATATCCCTAGATGCCTAGAACTAATTATGTATACCAGACTCACACCAAATTTACTCTCCAAGTACTGGGATTAAAGGCAAGATACCAACACAAACAACTAGACTTATTTAGTGATGTATAACTTTAAGTGGGAGAAAGAGATAAGACATTCAGGGACCAGAAAAAAAAATAAAGAAACAGCATTGCGACTCACAGGGTTTGAGAAATTGTTACCACAAGTGAATGACAATGGAAGGACATGAGCAACAACCACATATCTAGGGAAATAAGGAAGACAGGAAGGGAGTAAGTATGGCAGCTGAGTGAGAAAAAATAAAATCTCCTTATCCATCTTCTATCCCTTTATGAGTTTTGTTGATATGCCCGTTGGGTAGAAGCCAGCCCCAACCACAAGGAAAAAGGGGCCCTGGGACTGCTGTTTGAAAAATGCATCTTCCTGGAGTAGGGCAATGAAGAGTAAATTGGAGTAAACTGATTTGGAGAAGCAAACAAAAATTATCTGACATATTCACTTCCCAATTACACTACCTAAGGCAAATAATCTAATCTTACATTTCTCTTTTATCATTTTAAAAATATAAGTAACAGGAACTTCCTTGTTTTGAAATAAAACCTGAAAATCCCTAGGAAAATTTACTCAACAAATTTTAGAAATTGTCTCCCCTAGGTGAGTTTGTTTATGGAAAACTTGCTATGAAGTTATAAAGAATGTAAGTTGAGAAATTGAAAATTTAGAAGATATTTAAAATACAAATACTTAAATATATATAACACTTTCCCTTAAGAAAGAAAAAAGAAAACAAAAATAAATAAAATATTTTAGTTTAGTTATATATAACATAAATATATATAAATATATAATAAGTTTATAATCTATAAAAATTAAAACCAGGATATCAGTTCTAATTTTTTTTTTTGCATTCATTGAAAAGAAAGCAATTTTCAAAATCAGTTCCTGTCAGGCATGTTATACACACCTCTAATTTCCAGCTCTTGGGAAGGTGAACCAGGGGTATCTATGAGTTTGAAGCCAGCCTGTGCTATCTAGTGAGATAGTCTCGAAAGAAAGAAAGAAAGAAAGAAAGAAAGAAAGAAAGAAAGAAAGAAAGAAAGAAAGAAAGAAAGAAAGAAAGAAAAAAGAAAGAAAGAAAGAAAGAGAAAGGAAAGAAGGAAGGAAGAAAACCTAAAAGCTGCCCTGTTTGGCTGTTCAGTCCTCTAGCTTTGATCTCTCTATATTAGACAGTAACTTCTTTCATACCAATAGTTAGAGCCTTCTGCTATCTCTAGAGGGAAATGTTGCTCCTACATGCTAATCCCCGGAGCCTGAGAATGTGCTACCAAACACTGCAACATGTAGGATTAAATTAAGCATGCTACAATAAAGAGATTATCTGGGATTATCCAGGTGGGACACATGTAATCACAAAGGTCCTTATGGGAGGAAACAGGAAGGTCACAGTGGGAGCCAGGCAGGTGATGAAGGAAGCAGAGTTTGCAGCAGTGATTGAGGCCACATCAGGAGGCAAAAGACAAAGCCATCAGTTCATCATCTTGAGTTTCCAGAATTTTTATTAAATTTTATTTTTTTCATAATTATTCATTATACAACCTGATTGAAGCCCCCTCCCTCAACTCCTCCCAGCCCCACCTCCCTCCCTAATCCCCGTATCCCCTTCCCCTAGCCACTGAATGGGGGAGTTCTCCTCCTCTGCCATCTGCTCATAGTTTATCAAGTCTCATCAGGACTGCCTGGATCCCTCTTCCTCTGTGGCCTGGAAGGCTGCATCACCAGGAGCAAATGATCAAAGAACAGTCAATCTAGTTCATGACAGAGGCAGCTCCTGCTCCCCTTACTTGGGTACCCACATGGAGACTGAGCTGCCAATCAGCCACATCTGAGCAGGGGGTCTAGGTCTTCTTCACATGTGGCCCTTGTTTGGTGTAAATAGTACTTTTAAAACAGTGAGTCTATAATTATAACAGAAATAGAAAGTACTACAGTATCCATGTTGTTTTTCTCTGTCCATTCCCTGGCTTGGCTTCCACTATAGGAAGCAAGCCTTTGCTTGTTGCTGATATAAGAGCCACTGTCATATAAGAGGCATGCAAAGAGAGGAGAGCATTTACCCCTGTGAGCCTCCCAGATCACTAGAGTCTGGAGCCCTGTGTTTTCCAGCTTTGAGGCTATTCTTCCTGCAGCTTCAAGACCCAGACTCTAAGTAGGAACAACTCCCCACTGTTTCCATTCTCAAGAGTTTTGCTAATTCAGTTGGTTTCCTTCACCCTGACCACACTTCCGTAATTAGCCTCATCTTCAACAATTCTCCAGCTAAGCCATATGACTGTGGCATCTGAGTGCTGTCAGTATACTATGTGATTCAACACAGAGCTTCTTTCTGTAACCATTTAGGACTCAGATACTTGAATCTTACTAGTATTTTGGTAATGGGAATCCATTACCAAAGGGGGAACTACACATAAGATCCTTCAAGACCTTATCAGTTGTCTATCAGTAAGTCCAGGTTAATTTCACCCTTTTAAATTGAGTGGCAATATAGCTGCCCTTGCAAAAAAAAAAAAAAAAAAGAAAAGAGGATCTCCCTCATTTGTAAAACAGCAAAAGGTATGTAACAGTGGTTAATCACATTTACACACAAAAGATGGGGTTTATAAATTGCTACAGAAATAATTCCAAAGAGCAGAAGAATAGATTTGTCATCTGTTGGGATTAGCTAAAATAAAGAGTAGACACTTCATGCTGTCTTCGAATTTACTGCAATGAAAAGCCAATCTGATATTACCGATCACTACAGAAATAGATGAGTGATAAATAGAATTCAATCTTCAATATGCATGTGCTCACCAGGGGCATGCTTATTTTGCTTATGATCTATCAAGAAAGATTATTATACCTAGGCTAAGGATGTATAGCTCAGCAGTATAGCATCGGTCTACCATGTGTGAGCTATTTGAATCAATTTCCAGCATCACAGAGTGGGGGGAGAAGAAAGTAAAGAAAAAAAGAAAGAAATGTTTTCCTTATGAAAATGAGAATTGTTCTTTCAAGGTCTGAAAAGAATTACGTTGGTACTTTGACGGGAATTGCATTGAATCTGTAGATTGGTTTTGGCAGGATGACCATTTTCACTGTTAATCTTACCGATCCATGAGCATAGTAGATCTTTCCATCTTCTGAAATCTTCTTCAATTTCTTTCTTCTGAGACTTGACTTTTTTTTTTCCAAACAGGTCTTTCACTTAGTTAGAGTCACACCAAGGTATTTTATGGTATTAGTGGCTATTGTGAAGGGTGTTGTTTCCCTAATTTCTTTCTCAGCTCTTCTGTCTTTGGTATACAGGAGGGCTTCAGATTTTTTTTGAGTTAATTTTGTATTCAGCCACTTTGCTGAAAGTAACAATGAAATTTGAAGGCAAATGATGGGAACTAGAAAAGATTGTCCTGAGTGAGATATCCCAGAAGCAGAAAGACACATATAGTATATACTCACTTATAAGTGGATATTAGACATATAATCTAGGATAAATATACTAAAATCTGTACATCTAAAGAAGCTAAGCAAGAAAGAGGACCCTGGGTAAGATGATCAGTCCTCACTCAAAAAGGCAAATGGGATGGTCATCAGAAGAGGAAGAAAACAGGGAATGGGACAGGAGCCTACCACAGAGGGCCTTTGAAAGACTCTGCCCAGCAAGGCATCAAAGAAGTTGCTGAGACTCATAACCAAACTTTGGGCAGAGTGAAGGGAATCTTATGAACGAAGGGGAGGATACAGGAGCTCCACAAAGAGAGCAACAAAACCAAAAATTCTGGGCACAAGGGACTTTTCTGAGACTGATACTCCAACCAAGGATCATGCATGGAGATAACCTGGAACCCCTGCTCAGATGTAGACCATGACAGCTCAATCTCCAAGTGGGTGTCCTAGTAATGGGAACAGGGACTGGCTCTGACATGAACTCAGTGGCCTGCTCTTTGATCACCTCTTCCTGAGGGAGAAGTAGCCTTACCAGGCCACAGAGGAAGACAATGCAGCCAGTCCTGATGAGACCTGACAGGCTAGGGTCAGATGGAAGGGGAGGAGGACCTCCCCTATCAGTGGACTTGGGGAAGGGCATGGGAGGAGAAGAGGGAGGGAGGGTGAGATTAGAAAGGGATGATGGAGGGGGCTAAGCTGGGATACAAAGTGAAGAGACTGTAATTTATTAAAAAAATTTTAAAAATACAACAAAACAAAACAGCAACAACAACAACAAAAGTATTTTCCTTATCAGGTAAAAACCAAATGATGGAGGGACTAGGGGTTCCAGGATTCAGAGACATATGTGGCATTGGCATTCAAGGTTTAGGGTGCTGTGTGCTTAGGTCTATTGGCCATGGTCTAGGTCATGGTGTCCAAAGGAGGTAAATCCAAAGATAAGGAATGGATTCCCATTACCAAGCTGTGCCACTTGGTAAAAGAAACTAAGATCAAGTCCCTGGAGGAGAGCTATATTCTCCCTATCCATCAAGGAATATGGATTATTGATGTTTTCCTGGGCACATGCTTAAAGGATGACACTCTAAAGATCGTATCAGTGTAGGAGCAGACTTGGACTGGCCAGTGCTGCAGGCTCAAGGCTTTTATCACTGTTGAGGAATACAATAGTCATGTTGGTTTTGGTTTTAAATGTCCCAAAGAAGTGGCCACTGCCCTCCAAAGGGCCATCATCCTGGCCAACCTTCCCATTGTCCCTTTGCGGAAATGTTACTTAGGGAACAAGATTAACAAGCCCCTCACTGTTCATGCAAGGTCACAGGCAGCTGTGGCTCTGTGTTTCTGGGTCTCGTTCCTGCACTGAGAGGCACTGGTCAGTGTTCATGAGTGGTACATATTAGCTAGGGCTACAGTGCCCCATTGAGCAACTTTACCAAGACCACCTTTGATGACATCTTCAACACCTAGAGCTATCTGTCCTCTGACTCTGGCAGGAGACTATGTTCACCAAGTCTCCTTATCAGGAATTCACTGACCATCTTCTGAAAACCGATGTCAGAGTCTGTTCAGAAAGCTCAGGCTCCAGCTGTAAGTACAAGGTAAGGGTTTTTATTCAAATAAATAAATAAATAAAGTGAGTTAAGTGTGTTTAAGAAAGGAAGAAAACAGAAAAGAAAAAAGAAAACCTAATTACACAGCTGCTTTTAGAAACTATATAAATACAAAGTAAAATACCTAGATTGATTAGAACTACTTACTCAACTTTCTAGAAAATAACTATCCACACTTAAGGCCATTTCGTATTTAGCTTTTCAAAATTTTAGATAGATAGATGATAGGTGGATAGATAAATAGAACAGGGACAAAGTTACTAATACAAAGACACTTCTGTTATATACTTAACACTGCAAACATTCACAGCTCATTGAATCAAATAAATTAAGTTAAAAAATGGTTCACTGCTCTCTAATCTCTCTACCAGTCCCCTCAACTTTGCCTAAGTATTGTTTGACACAAATCATGAATTTCTCTCTTATTTTACAAAGAGTATACCTTACAGTTTGATTCCTGCTCTTGCAGTATATGATAAAAGATGCTGAAGTCAAGCCACAGCTCCCTTACCAAGTAGGCATGTGCTTTCTTACATGAAACAATTTTTTTTAATTGCCAATTTTTTCTACCTCAACTCTTTGTTCTCTCTTCCATGTCATTCATTAATGTTGTAAGGGTGAAAAGCGGACTGAGAGTGACCTGGTACACATTATCACTCCTTGAAATGACACAGCCTTGCATTCAGAGACGCATAGCATCACTTCTGCACTCTCACTGAAACGAAGAACAGCCTCCATTCTCTAAATACTGCATAGAAAAAAACACCTCAGATCAATGGATTGCAGGAAAAATGTAAAACCAATTGAATACACACATTAATGTTATAACTTTATATCCTGCCTTTAGCTGTAAGATAGATTGCCACTTCTACAAGCATGCTATGAAGAGGTAAGATTCATGTTCATCTTGTCCGTGCTTGGCATTTGTTGAACTAATTTGAGATGCCTTCATTAGGCTTACTGAAGCTTAGAGTAAATTATAATATCCTTCAAGTGTATAAGTTTGTGTGACTACTTCCATTTTCAAGGTCATATAAACAGTTTCACATAATTGTAAATAATTGTAGTTAGCTAAGGAACTAAACATGGGTCATTAATATGTATAATTGTTCTTTGATAAAAACTTAACTCCTATTTAATGCAATGTTTACTATAGTAAAACTTGTAGAGAATATGGATTATAATGATGTAACATTACATTACAAATCGCACAGTAAGTGTCTTAGCTAGGGTTACTATCGCTGTTACAAAACACCACAGCCAAAAAAAAAAAAAACTTGGGAAGAAAAAGGTTTGTTTCTTCTTTCATCTCACAGTCCATTACCATGGGCCAATCTAGATTTTGTGTTTTCTTATTTAAGGTTCTCTTTTCCAAAACAAGTCCAGTTTGTGTCAACTTGATATAAAACTAGCCTGCATAATAGTAACATTTAAAAAATTCACATATATTAACAAATATATGATTGTTCATATATTTCTCTAAAAGCTTTAAGTAAATAGTAAATTTGTATATTTCTACAGAGAATAAATCATCAGCAGGTGATTAACTAAAAATTAAATACTTAATGTCTTTCCCCTTCTTAAGTTTTTGTCATTATCTGATGTGTCACTTTTCCTAGGGAAAAGTAAACACACATTTAATCACCCTACATAGGACACTGATGACAGACCAAAGAAACTATTGTGACCCAAGTTTAGGCCAATGTAAAATTCACAGAGATAGGCTTTCTTCTATTTCCTGAGTTCTGAGATCAAAGCACTGTATTACCATGTCTGGCTAACTTATGTACTTTATCATTCTTAATGCCATTACTGTCACTATCACTAATAATGACAATAATAATAATAACAATATAACAATAATAAATGATAGCAATGGTGTTTCTTCTGGCCCTACAGACCAATCAGCTTTATATTTACAAAACACTTTCATATCTAATATTTTCTTTTTCACATCAAGCATATGTATCAGTCTATGAGGATTTTTTTGTTATCAGTTCAGGGGGTCCCTCATACCTTCACACTGAAGTCCTGAGATGTTCACCTCCCACAAATTTGGATATAATCTACTGACATCCTTTCTATTACTTATAAGTAATACAATGTAAATTCTATGCAAATAGTTATACTATATTAAGTTAGTATTTAGTCTTTTCACTGTGACCAACTGCCTGAGAAAACACAGCTTTTCTCAAGAAGAATTAAAGGCTTTATTTGTGGCTCTCCATTCTGAGGAATGAAGTCCATCATGGCAGGGAGGGCATGGTGACCTGGGTTTAGCACTGACCAGGGAGTACAAAAAGAACTCCAGCGATCAAGTGTCTTTCTCCCTTTTCACTTTCACTCAACCCAGGACCATGGCCCACAGGATGCTAACTCTTCTCTACTGCATTAAACCTCTCAAGAACATACCTCATTACCGCTCTAGATATGTGTTAGTACATTCCAGTTGACTGGCGAAATTAGCCATCACAGATCTGCCACAATGTGATATCCAAACACAACACTTTAAGCCATAACCTTCCACCTCTTGCCGCGATAGGCTCATGGCCATCTCATAATGAAAACGTGCTTTCATTCTGACTTCAGTAGTCCTATGGCCTCAACACTTTCAACACTGTTCAAGAGTCTAAATCCAGAGTCTTCTACTAACAATCAGGCTATCTTTTAACTGTGAGTCCTAAAGTTTTTGAAAATATTTTAGACTTCTAACATGCTGTGAACAATGCCATCCCAAAAGGGAGGAATGAGTCACAAGTAAGGAAAAATCAGATCAAAACAAGACAGAAGCCTAGCAGGGTTGATATCAAATCCTGCAAGCAAATCCATGGCCAGCATCTAGTGGGATCATGTGGGCACCCATGACCCTGTATGTTCACATGCTTCCAGCTCTGATTTTTGAGGCAAATGTGGTTTCTCTCTTGGACTAGATAAATTCCATGCCAGAAACTTTCCTCAGCATGCATCCTGTGTTTCTGATATCTCCAATATTTTGGGGTGTTAGCTCTAATTTTCACAGCTTCCTTACTAGCCCAAGTAGGAGTTCCATGTGCAGAATCTGAAGAGGTTACAAGTAGTCTAGTTAAAAACACTGAAACAGTGTTGCAAGCCTCCAGGACCCCCACTTTTTATCTAGTATGTCCATAAAACAATCTTCACGTGGGTAATGCTCAGCAATTTAGTCCATTATTTTTTAAGTTACCCTTATTCAAATGCTCAAAACAAAGACAAACTTAACCATACTCTTTGCCAAGATGTAACAAAGATGGCCTTTAAGCTAATTTCAACAAATTTCTCATTCCTCACTGAAGCCTTTTAAGCAGGACATCATTGTCCACGTTTATATTCTCAAATCTACTGCAACTGCACTCCCACCAGAATAGCATGCTTTGTTTGGTTTTGGGTGTTTTGTTTTGTTTTGAGACAGAGTCTCAAGTCTATAACCCTTCCTGGCCTCTAACTCATTAGGTGAACCAGGTTGGGCTTGAACTCACAGAGATCTCTCTGCCTCTGTGTTCCAAGTGCTTGTATTAAACACTCCAAGGCTTTGTCTTAGTCTATAGATGTTCTATAGATGTGAAGAGATTCTATGGCCAAAGAAACTTATAACATAAAGTGTTGGGGGGGGGGTTGTTTACAGTTTCAGGGTGTTAGTCCAAGATCATCATGGTGGTGAACATGGGTGACAGAGAGGTATGTATGATGCCAGAGCAGTAGCTAAGAACCTTGATCTGATCTTCAAGCAGGAGAGAGAGATGGAGACAGAGAGACAGACTGACTTGGTCTTGTGTAGACTTTTGAAATAAAAAACCCCACTTCCTGTTCTACAAACTTGGACCAAGTGTTCAAATATGAGTCTATGGTACTCATCCTCATTCAAACTGCCACAGCCTTCTCTATTCTCCTGGTCAAAATTCCTTTTTGTAATCCAGTCCAGAAGCCTACAACTACTTGGTCAGGTAGTCAACAGCAATGGCCTCAATCTTGGTATCAAGTTTTTGTATGTTGCTCTTTTTCTTGTTGGGACCAAACATCTGACAAAAAAAGTCACTTAATGAAAGTTTATTTTAGCTCACAGTTCAGAGAAATGAAATCGTTATCAGGTGGAGATTATGGCACTAGGAGTAACTTGAGCCATGGTATCTACAAGAGAGCATAGATTCTTTTCACTTTTAATTTAGTCCAGGGTCCTATAAGACAGTGATACTCACATTTGACAGTATGTTTTCCTCTTTAGTTAAACTAGAAAACAGTCTTACAGATAGACCCAAAGATTTGTTTTACCAATGCCTTAACTGTCTCTTAATCTCTCAAGTTAGCAATTGAGATTAACCATACAAAGTACATACTATTGTTTTTCAAATATATTCTGTCTTTAGTTAGTTGAATCTATGGGTATAAAATAGCTAAATGGTTGGTGTGTTAGAAAAATGTGATGCAAAGGAAAATTAGATTTATTCATGTCTCAACCATGTTGTCTAACATACTTTGAGTTCCCTGAGTGGACTTTCTTTCTTCCTTTATGAAACTTGAAGCAGACACCTGAATGCTTGCTTTCACTAAAGTTGTTTCGGTGGCTGAAATGAAAGCAAATATTACCGGGAAAAAAAAGGCTATCTTAACCCACCAAAGGCACCGTGTGAGAAAAATTAGTGAACGTTATTGGCCAAGAGCAGCAGGGACCAGACTAAACGAATGAACTGGAAAGCTGAGAGGACTTACCCCACTGTCACACAGTGAGTATTTGAGCTTACTTAGCATCAGCATCCACATTCTCGCAAGATTCAGGACTGGTTAGTATTCCTCAGGAGGGTTCTAAAGCAGCCTGACCACAGTGCCCCACGTCCACCAACGGCAAGAAGTAGAGCATGCTCCAAAGCGACTCGTTTCCTCCCGGCCTCTCCCTTTTGGTGCATCTTGGACATGGCGCAGCATTTCAGATTACAGCAAGGCATGCAGGAGAGACGCCTGGCAGACAGGAGGGTCGGGAATTCATACAGGGACTTTGATCCCTTTCGGCTGCTAAGCTGACAAGCAGTGACTACTTATTCACCTCAAGCGAGGCCCCAAAGTAAAATGCATATTTTATACTCTAGAACCTACAGGGTCATTCCAGAGAGACAGAACAGAAAGAAGGGGCAATATCTTGTTTACATTACACCTCTGTGCCATATACAATGGAAGATTTCCTATTTGGAATAGTGTGATTCAATATGAGCAGATAGTTTTCATCTATTGACTTTTCAAGTAATAGGAGAAATTACAATTCTACTACCTAATTCGGGCTAGTAATTCACCTTGCCGTTCAGATAACCCTGTAATTATGCTGTAAACAAGTCTTATAGAACTAATGAAAATAATAGAAATGTCGAGAAGTGCCTATTTTTCCATAGAGACCTCAGGATGGCTTTGGAAAGACCCTGTGTCTTATAGAAAAGAGGCAAGGCTGGGTGGTTAAATTGAATCACTTTTCTCAAATTGAAAGGGGAAAAAAATGTTACAGACTAGATCTGTTTTGAACCGAGAACGTTCACAGCCCTACTTAGGAAAAGAAAGAGTGTAGCCCTTGTTTGTGTTGTTTCCGTTGGAAGTATTTATTTGCCCACCCAATAAGATTTCCAAAATATAGCTTATTGAGATTATTTTGACAGATAAATATTTGGAAGGATACAACATACTGAACATATTTTTATAAAATGTTGATATTAGCAGCAGCAGCTAGCTGTTTATTTTATAGGATTTTAAAACAAAAACCAACCATGATAAATTCTAAGAGTTCTAACTTAGTATTGATTCGGGATGTATCAGTTAAAAATGGTTTCTTTTAAAATCTATGTATTAAATGCATGCTTAAAACTTATTTTTTGTATATCCATATACATGTATATATCTTTATGTGCCCTGTGTTGTCTGATGACCTGTATACATACTTGAACATATACTTAAGCACATAGGTAGCAATATAGAAACCTCACCAATATACAACATTTCTTAGCACTGAAATACAATTTAATAAAAATCTGAAATTATAAACCATATTATTCCTTGCATGCATAAATATGTTTTAAAGCAAAGTTCATAATTCTTCTAACCCAAGTACAATGTACTCCACAATTTTATTTGTATCTTTTTTCTTTTTCAATAGAGGGGTCATCTAGAAGAAGAAAAAAAGCAGCCGCAGTCATGGGAACCGCACCAACTCTTCCAGCTGGGCCTCTGTATTATCAGAGGAGCTAGCCAGGCTTTCATAGAGAGTAATCTCTTGTTGAACAAAACAGAACAAGACAAGATAAATCTGGCTGTGAATATGTGATACAAAAAACAAGAGCACTTCATAATTTGGCTAAGCAAAGGATGAAAACAAGGTCATTGTAAAAACCATGAAAACCCCAGGTATTTCCCTCTCCCAGCTCTTTCCGGGCACAACTGCTTCCTTTCCATTTACAGATGTATTTTTCCTTGTACTCAGTCCTTCATCAAGAAAAGGATAGAGTGACTCATTCCTAAAATTATGCCAAATATTTGACAGCATCTACACTACGGTAGAAAAGAAATCTATATCTCTCTGAACTTCTCTCCAAATGACCCAAAGAAATCACAATTTTTTTAGATTCTTCTAACACGCTGCTACCAAGACACAGCACAAAGCTCCATGCGAGGCGGTATTCATTGGTATAGTGAGCAATAAACTCAAGTTGTCCAACAATAAGCAAGGCCTTAATGGCCTTGGATTGAAAGGCACTGACATGCAAAAGCTTTAGCAGAATGTTATGGATGTTATTATTCAGTTTAGGATAAATATAAAGGTATATACGGACACCTAATAAATACTTAAATACCTATTTTATTATATACACTTGCATAAAATAACACATTGGAGTTTGTGTGTATAGGCACAGAAAGAGGTTGAAGATGGTCAGAGTGCCTAATAGTATCTACCCATTATGAAGCACATAACGGTATTTTAGAGAAGAATTTTACTTTTGATTTTCATTATATTTTTATTTTGACAACACAGAGAATATTCAAAATTAGTTGATTTTGAGTTTATTGGACAAAGATTAGCCTAGGCTATATGACTTCAAAAGAAATCCTTTAAGAGAAGACAAAAATACTAAAGACAGATTATTTTACTGGCCTTAAAGCAGAAGTTAGCAGCCTAGAAGGATGTGACAGGGCACACTTTTAATCTTGCCACTCAGGGGATAGAGTCAGGAAAATCTCTGTCAGAGGACAGCTTGGTCTACAGAGTGAATTCCATGAGTGTATAGGAGAGACTTTGTCTCAAAAACAAACAAACAAACAAAACAAAGAACCTTATGCAGACTTAGAAAGTTGTATTAAGAAGTATATATGTATATACATACACATACATATACACATGTAATGAGAAGTAATGAAAAAAATAGCCCTTGGTTTTGAGAGAGAGCCAATGGAGGCATATGGGCGAACAAGGTTCAGAAGGAGGAAAAGAAAGGGGCAAATGATGTGATATTATAATCTGAAGAAATAAGTGACAAAATGTAAAAATACAATAGTAAGATAGTAATAATAAATTAAAAAGAACCGGAAGCCATCTTGTGAACACCTATCAGCCCATCCTAATCCTAGAGAGATGTAGAGATGACATTTAAGGTTGTACAGTAAGTAAACAGGACTCTAATAGCAAGGAAGAAGAAGGCTGGAGAAAATGCCCTAGAGATCAGGGTAGGGGCTTTCCTTAAATTAGTCTTTCAGTCTCTCTCTTAATTAAAGCTTTCTGGTATGAAAAAAAAACTGATGGAGAATATTTATACCAAACACGGGATTTTACGAAATTTATTCCAGTGTGTACTCTGATCATAGTGTAAAGAAAAGGTCTTTGTTAATTCCAGTGCTCTTTGTCTTTTTTCCATCTTTCTTACTTCAAGAGTTTCACACTTAATTCTGCAATTCAAGAAGTTATTAGCTTCCCTTATGGGGACATGTCCTACCTTGTAGAAAGACTCACACATATGAGTCCACCCCCCCCCAAAAAAAAAAAAACCTGACCAATGGTTTTCCTGATCAGTGGCTTTCAACTTCTAAATCCAAAGCATGGAGGAAAATAAACCTGGTGTTTTAGTCCATCAAATTTATCTATTTTCCTTCCCCCTCCTCTTTGCCTCATGAATATCAGCACCCTCTGCACAGTTAAAGATAGAGCAAATACATCTGTTGTTGGAATAATGTCCTTGTGTAATGTACACAATTTACTCTTCTTCATTCAAATGGTGATTTTTCTACTATCTGGTTTCAGTCTGCATTGTGATGCTTAGAATAAGTCTCAAGTTTTTGTAAACATGTCACCATTGTTCTCTGTATTGTCAATAAAACACCCAGCACAATGCTGAGCAGTGGAGAAAATAAGGTAGAACATCCTGGTCCAGAGGGAAGGAGAAGAAAGCAAGCGGAAAGTTGGAAGAGCAGAGGTCAACAGGACAGGACTTAGAACCATGAGGAGAGATGAACCAGACCTAAGATATAACTAAAAGCAAGTATAATGTTGAAAATTCTGAATGGGAAGAAGCTATGCAGACTTGGAGGTTTAGGATGGAGTAAATTTTGCTCGGCATTGTGCTCTAGGTTAATTAAGTAAATCTTAGTCTCTGTGTGCTGATTTGGGCATACAGCTGGTTTAGGAATAACTACTGATTAACTAAAAGATAAATATTAATAATCATCAACAATCTGTGTACAGGTGAAACACCGGCCTTAGCTTGTAGAAATTTAAGCTTTGGAAGAATGAGAAGGACATCTCTGTGGGTCAGAAAAGGAAAGATGCCTAAGCTATCTGGACAGCTCTGGGTGCTCTTCATTGAGGGGAGGATTACCCCGGGGCTGTGAAGAACTAGTATATAAAGAGTGATGACTCCTGCACCTAGTGGACCAAATGTCCAGGAAACACACGAAAAGGTCTATGTGCTCTCAAGAGAACACTTGCTCAAATCAGCAGGTGGTGTCTGGGGGAATGCAAGAAAAGGGCACTAGACACTATATGTTCTCTTCATCCACCGTTTGGGTTCAAACTCCGATCATAGGCCAGCAAGTCCACTTACACATTATTCCATCTTACTGGCCCTCTTCCCTTTCTTTTTATGAGCATACTGAGTTTTGAAACTTCTAGGGCAGTATAAACAGTAAAGGAACTGAAAAAAAAAATCACCTTCAAATGCTTTGGCATTTGACGTAAGAACCTACAAACGAAGCCCTTGAAAACCACAGACTCTTCATGATTGTCAAAGAGGTAAATCATTCCTAAAGGTATTTTTCAAGTGCCTGGATAGACACTGGAAAAGTTATGTCTGGGTGGCCTTGTAGAAAATGCTCTAAACTACACATTTTAGTGGCTAGCTGCTTATTCAGTCCTCCAAAGAAGGCCATGTATTCAGTGTTTGCTTATATAAATTATCTCAATGAGGAGAAATAATAAAATGAGAAAAAGTGTAAAATCCAGAAGCAAAGGGGGGGGGAATACATTGGAAGTACAGCCCCAGAGAGCCACAGGCTAATAGCAACCAATAATATTTATAAACTGGTATTAGTCCAAAGCTCATGCTACGAACAAGGCAGGGAATGCAATTTTGATTGCTTTGCATGGTTCAGGATTGCGCTGTTGAAATATGAATTATTACCTTGTTTTAATATTTAAAGTATCTTTATGTGTTCTCCATCTGCCATTGGATATTCTCAAACTCTACAATTTTTTTTTTTTTTTAATGACTTAACCTTAGCTAGCCTAGGTGAACTTTAAAGGTACCGAAACCTGTGATTAGAGAATTTGTGCTTGGAAGAATTGTTATCTCTTTTGCTTGGTCTTTCACTGTGATTAATTGCCAGTCAATTGTCTTCCGTGGCCGCTGTGCTGTGGCAGCCACCACCGATGCTGTCAGTCTCGTATTTCCTCTCCCTAGCAGACACTGCTCAAATGTTGCTAGATTCTAGGTGGGTCTGACCTTTCATGGAGCGCCATTACCTTCTGTCAGGCTTTTATGGACTAGTTGATTTCTGCACATTTGCAGGTGTTCTGACCCTGTGTTGTGCAGAACAGATTCTATGAGAACAGCTATGTCTGACCTCTCAAAGATGTCAGACACCCCAATTTCCCCCAAGTTACGGATATATATAATGTTCCTTGTGGTTTGAGCTTCTGTTCTTCTCAGAGCAGAGGAACCAGCCTCGAAGCCAGATCAGAACTGCTAACATAACAGGGCTGCTGGCAGCTCTTCAAGTTGCTTTGCATAATTTGGATCATGAGCAATGTTTTCACAACACCTTTCCCTTTTTGTTGCGGTTTAAATAAGCAGCGCCAAATGTTTGCGTTACACTGTGTGCTATAACCAAATCTGCACAAAGGGCGACGGCTAATAAAAACTCTGGGAAACTTTGAAGTCATTTTTTTGTTGTTGTTGTTGTTCAAATTCCTTTTTACATCTGGTCTTTTCTCTTTCTGAGTCCTGAATCCTATTGTTAGTTCAATTTAGGTGCATAAAATATCATAAAACTCCATATTGTGGCATTTCCAGAGCTTCTTGTTTACATTTTCTGTGATGATATGACATACCAATAGTAAATCTGTCTTTCATAAAGCGTCAACTGTAATACATTTACGTCTACAATAAAAGATTTCAGATTTCCCCCCAAATAATCTAGTTTCTACAAAAGAAATCCTTAAGTTTGTTTTTGAAAGTTTTAAGCATCAAATGAAAATGATTATAATCCTGCTTTTTCCTTCAACCCCCATCTATAATCTGTCCCAGGTCTGAGTTTCTCTCTTAAGGACACACTGTGCCAGGATAAGCTGGGTCAACAAGGCCCATCCCTTTCTTTGTTCCTCTTGACATGTACCTGGTGGTTCTTTTCCACAATATCTTTCTTTCCACAAAACAAAACACTTTTCTCATCTTAGCCAAAAATCTACTTTCACCCTTTCTTTTAGTGGCTGATAACTTCACCAAAACTCAATTCTTCCTCCATCACTAAATATGAAAGTATGATTTTTCCATCCACTTAAGTTTACTTGCACATTGGTTGGGGTACTCAGGTCCCTTCCTTGCAGACAGCATCTAATGGAATATATTTGCACTATGGAAGTATATCCAAAGTCACATATTCAGAGCTTCCATGGTGTAACATTTCCACACTTGAGAAATGTAAGAAACAGTGTTAAGACTGAAAAGAGCTGAATTATACTTTTGTGTATACTCTGTGAAAATTCAAAACCAGTGATAATTGTGTATAGCACTTCACATTGTCACCAATAATTCCTGTAGTACATAAAGAGAAGAGTGTGCAGTAATAAGTCCTGAAACCAGGCCAAACCAAGAGCAGGACATTCTAAAGTGAGCCCTGAAGTTGATGTGAACGCTAGCAGTCCTGTACCTATGGATAATCATATAACTTCCAATGGTGTTAGAGTTCGGGGTGTAGGGTTCTTTGGGGACTGTCATAATCTGTGGGGGAAAGGTGGAGATTCTTAACATACAGCAAAACATCAACTCAGTCTCAATCAAGTGAGAACAGACATCATATAATAGTTCAACATTGTTGTTTGTTTGTTTGTTTTTGAGACAGTCCTGGCTGTCCTGGAACTCTCTCTGTAGTCCTGGGTTCTGTAGACCAGGCTGGCCTTGAACTCAGAAATCCCTAGTGCTGGGAATAAAGGCATGTGCTATCACTTCCCAGTTCAACATTCTTATAGCTAGACTGATCTCTGATAATACTGATTAAAGTAAATTGTTACCATTATCACTATATTTTAAAAATGGGCACATAACTATTGGCATTATGGAAATCAAATATATTTATAGTGATTGCTTTCATTTTAAGTCAATTTCTTATAAATTATGAATTGATAAAACCTATCATATTAATTGTTATTATGCTAAGATTTACATTTGAATAATTATTATGTGATATTGTCATATTTCAAAAGTTAAATTTATAGTTAGTCCATAGGTATAATTTAGGATTTATTCATGTTTTAGTTATTAATGATATAATGTGGTTAGAGATTTCAGTGACTAGTAACATAGATATTTAGTACACAACTTTACAATGTATATTTTCTTGTGCAGAAAATGAATATGTGTAAAATAGAAGGATCTCTTCCTATGGCATTGACTCCTAACATATCGTTTTAGGCCAACCTGTTTGATTTGAACTGGGTAAATCTAGTTTCAAATATTGTTCTATTTTCTCCATGAAAGCATCCTTGAATATAATTTTTTTTAAGCCTGCCAATTAATTTATTGGAAGAAGAAGGTTATGCATATTAGAAAGAGCACTTGCTATTTTTTTTTCTTTATGGAACTCTCTTGTAAAGTAAAATGGCACTATAATTAGCATATAATTACTTCATAATTACAGTTAAAGGAAATGCTGCATACTCTTGATATCTTTATATAGTAGATTGTGAGGCATATACAACCTATATAGAGAGCCAGATAAAGCTTAAATAGGTATGTTATCTTTTGTATCTCTTCTCATTAAAATTATTATTATTTTTTTGTTTTCTGGACTGACTTTTATACAATAGAGTTGTATCGGATAGAAAAGAAAACTGAAAAAAAAAAAAGACAACAAGGGAAGTGTTGCCTTTTGGCTGACAAATCAAGAGGGAGGCTGCTCTCCGGGTAGTCAGACCATGTCAACCCCCCTCGTACACCCATGCAGCATGGCGTCTGAGCATGGGGACGCATGCAATTCTCCTTTCCCGAAGAAAGAATAAATCTGAGAACGCTGCAGCTGATACTTTAGGACACCAATATCAGACTGAAGAATCTAGGATTCAAATATTCATGTAGACATTCCATTGCAATTAACGTGCCATTAATGTAGATCATTCCCAAAAGCTGCTACCAAGATATATCCTCAGGGAAAGCAGAGACCCTAGTGATAATGGGGAAGGTGGCGGTGGCACTCTGTGGAGCAGCTAACATGCTGCCTCAGCTCACTCCTTTCCAAAAGTGTGCTCGGTTTGGGGAAAGCTAGATAATGGAGCATGGGTGTGTCTTGAGCCAGCCTGGACGGTCAGCCTTCCCAGATGGCAGTCTCGCGAGCTCACACTGCCAGGGGTTATGCTTCTGTTTCCACTTTTTTTTTTCCATGTCTAGGAGTTTGGAGCCTCTCCCATTTGACAACCCATAGCTGAGGCAGAGCCATCCCCGTGTCCCTTTAGACACTTCCCTTCAGTTTAGACACTTTCCTTCAAATTCCCACCTAATGAGAGTAAGTCCACCTTTGCCAGCAACCAGTGCTACCAGAGGAAGTCAATTCCCTGTTGTAGCCATCTCCAGGACTATGCTCCCCTGGCAGATGGAGCACATGCATTTTCCTCCCTGTTCTTATAGGAACTGGGTGGGATTCAGGACAGACCTGGGGCTGCTGGGGACCCAGTGTCTAGGGGCTTTCTTTCCTCAGCAAGGAGGCCAAACTAAATTTGTCTTGAACATAGGAGGGCCGGGTCCTTCCAAAAGCTTATCCGAGGCTTTGTAGGAATCTGAGAGTAGGAATTCCTGGTTTGGACAAAATAGTATCTCTACAGAGCCTGATCCTGGTGCTGCCCTGAGGGCCCTGTTGACCCTTCGCAGAGCCAGTGAATAGCACAGTCCATGATAAAGTGAAGTTGTTTTCTCCGGGACCCCTTTTCTCTTCCCGGTTCATTATTTATCAAGTACAGGGGAAGGGCAAATTCTTTCAACGTGAAATTTCAAAGTTGTGAGTGTTATCAGCGTGGGTCTGGAGACAGATTCTCAGCACACAGGCGCTCCGATTCACCCTTTCATTAAACCCCATGGAAGAACGGCACACAGAAAATTTAAGAATTCTCCCGCTAATCTCATTCTTCCAAGCGATTAAGCTTTTTATTAGGATTCGAAGGTCTTTTTTCTTGTCCCTAACTCCTCAGGGCGCCTAGAATCTGCTGGTCGGTGCACCAACGACTCCCTGTGCCTTTAAAAAGCAGCAGCCGCCTTCAGGAACCTCAGCTATGCCAAGACACGCTTGAGCCTACAGCTTAATTCGCAGGACCTAGCAGTAACTTGACATCAATCACCTCCGCAGCCCACCCGAAAACTCCAGCCCTAGGAGACCGTTTTGCAGGTTCTGATATAGAAAGTTAAAGCAGATTGCCTTTGCCCCATCCCGGTGGATTCCCATCTTGCCAACTCACTCCCCGGTCCAGGCAGGTAATTTTTGACTCCTCCCCCACCCCCGCCTCTTTGACCCTCTGAGGTACCCCACCCCCACCCGCTTCACTGTAAACCTCCTGGGGCTAAGGTAATATAACGCAGAGGCTCTAAATTCAGAGCCGAGTCTTAGACGGCGGAAGGGGAAAAGTGTCCCGGCTTTCTGAAAGAACCATCAGATGGATTGGATGAATTCAGTCAGCTAAACGGAGCTGCTTCACTCCTGGGTTCTCGGAGAGCAAGGTGGGTGCGACCTGCAAGCTTTGGGGGCAGATGAGGGAGTTTACAGCCCAGCTACAACTACGGAGCCCACAGAGCTCCTTTGCCACGCAGGCTCCCTCTCCAACCACAGACTAAGAAGGATACACTTAGTGAAGTTTTGTCCAATGTATGGTTCTGGGCTGATTGGGGCCAAGCCTCACAGTGAATTGTGAGCGGTGCTTCCAAGCTAGGGTTCCAGTCAGAAAGAAGTCAAGATTTGTCTTGATCAATCAATAGTTAGGGGGAGGAAGGGAGAATTTCATTTGAAAAGGGTTGCTCCCGGAGAAAACAGTAAATACCTCCAGAGGTACGCTTTGTAAAGAACGTGACAAATAAATCTCTGCCCTCACTTGACCCGGCTCCTCACAGCAACCAGCTTCGGATCCTCCGTCTCGGGACTGACCTGAGGTTTGCGGCTTCCTCAATGCCGGGAAGGTGCCATTCTATCTCGGCTGCGAATCGAGCAGCAGACCGCACAAGACCGCTGCCTTTGGAGCTGGCGTCTGCCGGCGGAGAATCCGGGGGGAAAAAAGGACCGCCGATGACAGAAACGACCACCTGAACTCAGAAATGACGGCCAGGAGCCTTTGGCCAGAGAAGAAACCACTGGCTAACTCACCAGGATTGTTTTAACAGGTTAATGAAGTAATTGGCACTCAACACGACTACATTCTCAGTAGGAGGCCTAGGCGGTAAGATAGGAATCACAGAGGTTTGTTTTTGTTAACAGCTACCTTTATTATCGTTCCTTTCCCCCCCCTAAACAAAATAATAAAAAAGAAGGAATAAAAGAGTAATAATTTCCGACTCCGTGATCTCTCTCTCTGTGTCTGTCTCTCTCTCCCTCTCTCTCTCTCTCTCTTTCTGCCTATGAAATCAGAGAAGTCTCTGCCAGATCCCCAACAAGCCACAGGCAACTGGAAGAGAAATAAATTAGCTCTAAACACCCACATCCTGCTCCCCATGGAACGTAAGTGCTAATCCTGGCTCCTTTTAAGAACATATTGTTTTGTCTGATCTTTGGACATGATTAAAGATACCAGTGCCTCAGGTAGCTTTATTCTACAAGATTACAGAATACTCAGAAAAAAGAGAAATGGGGTGCATTCATCCTATGTATTTTTTCAGGACTGAATAAAGCTGTCCACGTCTCATTCTGACACCTAAATTTTGTGTTTGTGGATGTGAGGGAATATATCCTTTGGTTAGCTTTTCCTAGCTGAATACAATATCACTAAACGTGGCAGCCTGGCTGTTCTACTTGCTTAAACCAAGTTTCGGTTCCTGGGAATAAATAAGTGAACATATTCACAGAGTAAAGAAAGTTGAACAAAGAAAGTCTCCTCCCCCCTCCCCCCCCATAATATTGTTTAGGTAGGAAAAACACAGCTTTTCTCATTGCACAGATTTCTCAAAGAAACACTTAGGATTCTCTTCTATCCGCTAGACATAAGAGAATAAGTAAGTTCTAAATGTGAATTTACTTTCCAGTTGTAATTAGAACATAATAGGTTTTTTTTTTTAATAGTGTGATTTCATGGGGTTTCAAATATAATGTGGAATGTTTCCATTTTAATTAAAGCAGAAAAAGAAAGCAGCAGCGGAGACCGTCTTAAATGGAGCTTGGGTGTAACAACTACATTTCAGGAAGTGTGTTCCAGGGTATGCAGAGCTAAGAGGAATTTATTAAATCTTAATATCTCTATTGTATGAAGACACTGGACTCTTATATGGGGGAGGGAGGATGAAGACATCATTTCTGCATTTCACTCGCTACTTCGTTTTAAAATGAAGGAGCTCAAACTACAGATTCACACCCCTGCTGTTTTGAAGGATGTATATTTGACCTAGCAACATACAAAGGTCAAAAGGAGTCCAATTTTGACAGGAGAGCGTCTAATCCCCTGTTGAACACAAGAGGTCGCTCCTGCGATCAAGTGCTCAGGAAAAAAAATATTGCTAATCACTTTTATGTAATCAGTTTTATGTATTCTATAAAAACACTGACAACTTTACAGATACGCTTGATGTGTTAAACACACACACAACAATAACTAAGGGAGAGGGGGGAAGCTGTGGTCATAGGAGAACATCTAGGTAAAGGGGAACAATGTTGTCTGCTTCGGGAACTTCGATTTTTATGCAAATTGTATAATCACACAGATGCCCTTATCTACAGAGCACATACACCAGGGACCTTATTATTACTGAGTTTCCTCAAGTGTCTCCCTTTGAGTGGAGTATCTTATGCGCGGGTCCTGTCTTTGATCAGTCTAAGAACTAAGAAAATGCTTGTTTATATAACTGAACTAAAAAACAAGAAAAACATGTCCTGAGCTCTGTGGGCAGAACTGTTCACAATGAAAGTTTGCTCCCAAACTATATGCCAGATTTTCTATTTGGGATCGCCACCTCCGAGGATTCTTTGTAACGATATACTGTTTGGGAGAATTAAAACGCCCCGGATTGTGGGATTGTGTGAATGCGGTGTGAGTTCGGAAGGATGAATAGTGACTGTCCTTTGTGGGTCTCAAGTCATTCGATTCTGATGCTTCTTTTTAGATGCCATGTTGTAAACGCAGCATGAGGAAATATAAGTAGTGCAGATCCTCTATCTTTGGTTTGAAACTAGGGTCGGCTTGCTCATACAGAAGGGTAGCATGCCCTTGTGCTCAGAGTTAATGGCACTGGCTCTGCAAAGCCTGCTTGACAAAAGACTCCATGAACAGGGATACCAGAGACCAGAAACGGGAGTTGAAAGGAAACAAACAAGACTGGTAAACTAAGTCGACACAACTTTTCATTCTGCTCATGCACTTTGAAATAATTATAATTTAAAAGAAAAAGCGGAAGGGAAGAGATCCCATCTGCCATCTTCTCAAAGAAAACAAAGCAAAACAAGACAAAACGGAGTTCTCGGTAAAGCTCCTACAGGGTAAGGGGCGGGGACCCCACTCTGGCTTCTTAACCTCTGTGTGTGTGTGTGTGTGTGTGTGTGTATTCTGAAAAGTCACAAGTCTTCTAACTCAGCTAGAGAGGCCTGGGTAGGGTCCACAGGTTTTATCAAGGGTTAGATCTGTGGAAAGATACGAAGAAAGGAGTTTCCTAACCCCTGGGTCTTCTGGGAGCAGCAAGAAACCAAATGAAGCTTTCTAGGTTTGTTTGTGCGTGCTCTCTCTCATAAAACCGTCTCCTTAGATAAGAAATGAGTGGTGCAGAAACTCGGGGAGAAGGGAGGGAGTCCGAATAACTGCCTTTGAAGGACTGCATGAGAGTTTGGGAATCACGAAAGGAATTATTGGCAAAAGTTACCATTAAGGTGCAGCCAACATCTTTTCCAGATGGCTTCCCCGGAGGAAACAAATTAGAAAGCTAACCTCACTGAAGGGGAGTAGGCCCCCCACTCTTCTTTGGCAACAGACCCTCCCTGCTCACGTGTTCATAACATTTTAAAATCTCTAGAAAGTCATGTCAAGCTGCGCTTATAATTACCAAAACGTCAAAGGGTGGGGTGCACCTTTGCTTTTAAAAAGAGTGGACAAGAGACCCACAGGGAGACTTAGGCCGCGCTGTGAACTTCAGGGTACAGCACTCCTGACTCTAGGTTAGTACAGACTTTCACGCTAGAAGTTAAACTGACTAGCAGACTTCACGGGTCGGGAGGCAGGGAGCCCACCGCGGAGTTAACTTCGTTTTACCTGTGCGTTTCCAACCTGATCTTCCGCTAGGTTGAGAAGCGCCTCTTTCCTCCCACCCCAAGTCTTTGGAGGGCTGACAAAGGAGAGTGACGGGATCAACAGGGTAGCAGTTGAAAAAAAAAAAAAAAAAAAAAAAACGAAAGAAAGAAAGAGAGAAAAAAGAAAAGAAAAAAAAAGGAGTAGAAGAAAGAAAGAGAGAGACCGTTTCCTCTGGGTCTAACCCACTCCGGTTTGGTCCCCTAGCGAGCCGTGGGTCGCCAGCTCCGGGAGACGCACCCTTCCCGCAGGCAGCGAAGCCGGCCGAGCCCAGGGCACTGCGCACCAGCGTGAGAGCCAATGGAGCAAAGCGGCGGGCTCCAGGTTTCCCCCCTTTTCCTAGCGCCCGGGAGGGACCGGGTTCCCTGGAAGGACCTACCCACTAGCCGCTCGCCACCGGCGGCAGAAAAGGGCGCCCCGCGCTCAGAGCAGCCAGAGGACCCCAGGGACCTGGGGAGCGTGAGCCGCTGGAGCAGCGCGGGCCGGGAGGGCGCGGGGAAGGGGCGCGGGGCCGGCGGCGCCGGGATCGCGCTGTAGCCTCGGGAGGCCTAATCCTCTCCCGCGGGCTCGCGGAGCGGGCAGTGGCGCACGGCGGCGCCGGGGCTGAAATATGATAATCAGAACAGCTGCGCCGCGCGCCCCGCAGCCAATGGGCGCGGCGCTCGCCTGACGTCCCCGCGCGCTGCGTCAGACCAATGGCGATGGAGCTGAGTTGGAGCTGAGAAGTTTGAGTAAGAGATAAGGAAGAGAGGTGCCCGGAGCCGCGCGAGTCCGCCGCTGCCGCAGCGCCTCCGCTCCGCCAACTCCGCCGGCTTCCAGCGGACTCCCGGATCCGAGAGGGCGCGGTGCAGCCGGCCAGCGGCCCTCACAGCCTTGGCAACCCCGGGGGCCACTGTTTCCCACCTGGCCACAGCACCAGCATCCTCTCTGCGGGCTCTTCACCAACTGTCCAACCACCATTTCACTGTGGACGTTACTCCCTCTTACAGATATGGGAGATATGGGCGATCCACCAAAAAGTAAGAAGCTGTTTGAGCCTTGTGGGGCGCGGGGTGCTGTAGCTGTGTGCGGCGGTCCGTCTCAAGCGCCGGTGCCCGGGTTCTTCGGGTTTGTAGTCATTGCCCGGAGAGGCAGAAGAAAGAGTCGATCTCTCTTTTGTGTTTGTTTGTTTGTTTGTTTTTGTTTTGTTTTGTTTTCTGTGCCCTTTCCCCCTCCCTGTCGCGGCGCTTGCATGTTTGGCGTGGATTCCGGTCTTCGGGAAACTGATGATACCTTCGTTTGAATCTGTGACCTCCCAAACTCTAGTCGCCTGGTGCTTTGGGGTGATTTCCTCTTTGAGAATCCGGAGTTCCTGGAGAAGGTTATTATGTAGCATAGGTCTGCCTGAACAAACCACACCAGCAGATACGAGTTAGCATTAGACTTGCAAAAGAGAGCGAGTGACAACTGTATTGATGTCTACTCTTCCAACAGTATCCATTCCCGTGTGCTACTGAAGAACGTGCTTCACGGAAAATACAGACATCCCAGCGTTGGCTTAACGCTTCTAGTCAAAACCTTTTCTTTGACTTGACTTATCCATAATCTTGCCTAATGATTACAGCAAAGAGGGAGGAGGGGAGAAAACACGAAATGAGCGGGTTTGATTGCGTGCTAGGCTTACAAATGTAGACAATTTGAATCTGCGTTTTACATATATTCCACTTTCCTTTTTTTTTTTTAAAAAAAAAAAAAGAGAGTCAAGGTTTTGATGGCACACTCCAATTACCATCCCAAAGTGTAATACTATTTAAGAAAAAAAAAGGGGGGGGAGAAAAATTCTTCCAGAGTACACCCTATAAGAGAACGACACTAAAAGTGTGTTTATCTCTGTAGGAAGTAAACGGTTAGTCAATCATGTATTTATTTTCATTTCAGAAAAACGTCTGATTTCCCTATGTGTTGGTTGCGGCAATCAGATTCACGACCAGTATATTCTGAGGGTTTCTCCGGATTTGGAATGGCATGCAGCATGTTTGAAATGTGCAGAGTGTAATCAGTATTTGGACGAAAGCTGTACGTGCTTTGTTAGGGATGGGAAAACCTACTGTAAAAGAGACTATATCAGGTATGCCGTCTCCACGTCGTTATTTTCTGAGATGTCCTCGTCTCTCCTTGTTTATTATTTGATGTGGCTTTTCCTTTACCCCCCCCCCCCCCGGGGACGTTTGTTTTAGAGGGGCCAGTGTGCAAAAGTGTTTTAAAAATTATACTGTTGTTCATTTCATGTCTCTGGGGGTGGGGAAGTATCACTGTGTCTTTCATAAATTTCTGTTGATAAGGTGTGTTAATGACTCTTGGAATTTTTGTTGCTAAAATTATTTTCGTCTTTCACATTTCCCTCTTCAGAACACCAACAAAATTAAGTCAAATGAGTTTAGGTTTTTAAACATTCTATTTTCACTATATAGTTTAGCATCCTATTTAATTTTTTCTTCTGTTTTATCACTGACTTAAAACAAATTTTGGAGGTACCAACTAAACAGATAAAAGTTTCACAAAAGGATTTTTGAAAAACAAGCCCAACCATTGCTCCCTTTACTTTTTGGGTGAGTCTTCCTTGGTACAACATTTCAAAACCAACTAAAATAGTCCCTACCCCCCCCCCAAAAAAAAAAGGACCGGAAATTTAATCTTTTTAAATATTAACCCTTTGGTGATATCTAACTGTCTTTTCTTTCTTATCTTATCTGGGCTGATGAATTAGACAGAGCAGATCAAATTGCCCATCATCTGTCTGTGAACAATTGGTATATTTAGGTAATTGGACAGCTTCCTTTCTCACGTTAAAATCTAGTAACTGATAAAATGAGGGAACCACCCGACGGAGGAGACCAAAACCACAGAGGAGCTGAGCTTGCCTTTGTTGCAGGGTTTTGCTATTTTCAAGTTTTCTCTGTCCTGTGTATCTACATCAGGAACTTCACATTTTGCCTTCAAAAGCCTGGCAGAATTTCTAAAAGAAAATGTGTTCGTCCTAATACAAAGCTAGATACCCTTTGCCTTCACTGTTAGGTTAGTGATAGCAGAAATATAGCTGATTTTAAATTCGGAAGTGGCTACTTGCAAGTGACTGGCTTTTGTAAGCTATAAAGGGCTTTGGCGCTTGAGAACTTTCATTGAAGTTTAGTTAAGATTTAAAATAGGGTCATGGGTTGGTTTTTCTGCTGCTAGAATAATGGCCAGTTGTTTTTTTTTTAAATCATAGAGTGGAGTGGATGCTATTCTCATGATAGATAAAATTAAACAATGCACGAGGGAGGGTTTTGTTTGTTTGTTTGTTTTGTTTTAATGCTTTGGGGATTGCGGGAGGAAGTGGGATTCAGGAAAGGTGAGGAATTCTGTAAATGGTTTGAGGACAAGGGGGCTAAGATAATCTTCATCCTATGAAATGGATGGTCCTTGCATTGGAGAGGCAGAAGGTAGGAAAAAAATTCAAATGCGCCTTCTAACCTCTGACAAATATGACATTTTCATTGTTTACTTGGCTCCTGTGTACCTTCAGGATTCTGAAAGAGGGTGAGCCACTAGGAAAGTCCAGAAGTGGCTTTACTCTTTTGAAGATGCTATTTTGCTCAGTTGTATACAGACCTGCCTCATTCTGGATAAGTGTATTTGCAGATGAAGGAACTCAATTGCTTTTACTTTTTTACACTTTGTGTTCTCTCTCTCTTTCTCTCTCCTTTCCTCTCCTCTCCTGTGTTTGAGTGTGTGTGTTTGCTTATGCAAACGTTCATGCACTGCCCCTCTGGAGGTTCTATGGTTGTAAAAACAGGGCAGAGTGACCATTTTGATTTTAAGATCTCCCCTTGGGGGAGCAATACGCTCCCTCCTTTGTGTGGGTCCTGTCCGAACCGGGCAATGTAACAGTAAATGGAACCTATAGGGACTGCACTATAGTAAGGAAAGGCTCTCGATGAGGAAGCTCTCAGAAGTGAGGTTTGCTTTTTGTTTCTTTTCTTTTCTTTCTTTCATCTTTTTTTTTTTTTCATTTGTCATTGCTAGCCTTGATCCTCAGGCCAACTGATACAGAGGTAGATGCTTCAGTAACAGAAGCTGCGTTTTAAAATAAAAAAAGGATGAATGGAGGGGGAACTTTCCATTAACATGTGGGCCCGTGGAAAAATCTTGAGTTGGAATAAATACTGGAAGGCCTGTGCTGTAGGGAGCCTGGAAGTCCTCTGAAGGTTCATTTTGTTATTCTGTTCTGTAATTGTCTGTGTTCGCAGATGGAGTAGGGTGACAGTCCCCTGTCCAACCTTTGTTGTTGCGATTTCAGAAATATTTTTAGTAGCAGAAATTGAGAGATAGAGAATGGAAAGCATGGGGGGTACTGGCCACCAAAAGGCCCCCGAATTTCTTCCTGCTAGAATTTGCACGAATAACCCTGAGACTGGCTACCAAAGGCTGCCTCCAGGTTGAGAGTCCGCCAATAAATTTTCCTTGGTTTGGGCTGGGTGCCTGAACTAAAAGGTAGGGACTGAGACAGACACAGATTTTCCCCATAAAGGTCGCTCTTGTTAAAGGGGAGGTTAAAGAAGAAGGGGAGAAGGAAGGAAAGAGGGAGGGAGAAAGAGAAGAGTGAAGAGAGAAGGTTGTTTCTATACTCTGCCCAACTTTACTACTGCTGATTTTTTTTCCCACCAACCCCCGCAGGCAGGTCAGGGTTTATGGCCTGGGTTGCTAGTCATCTTAGGCCAGAACGTGCCCGAAGTCACCCTCATTTTTTTTGTGCTTCTCTTCCCATCCCGGGGCCGGTTTATGCAGGTTGTACGGGATCAAATGCGCCAAGTGCAGCATAGGCTTCAGCAAGAACGACTTCGTGATGCGTGCCCGCTCTAAGGTGTACCACATCGAGTGTTTCCGCTGTGTAGCCTGCAGCCGACAGCTCATCCCGGGAGACGAATTCGCGCTGCGGGAGGATGGGCTTTTCTGCCGCGCGGACCACGACGTGGTAGAGAGAGCCAGCTTGGGAGCTGGAGACCCTCTCAGTCCCCTGCATCCAGCGCGGCCTCTGCAAATGGCAGGTACTTCTCTACCCGGAGGGAAGCCTGGCTGGGAAAAGGTCGGCGGGGCAACCTGGGGGGGGGGGGGAGGGAGAACACATGGTGGCTCTGCCCTAAACAACGTGCGCGCTCTTAGCCTTTCTAGCAAATTTCCACAACCCCTCTGCCTTGACTGCACAAGCACACAGCTACATGTCTGTCTATATATGGGTACACAGCCTACCCCGCTTGTGCACACATGTACACACAAGCCCAAACTGTACTGTCAGCTTTACTTTGGCCTCCAACCCATAGCTTACTGAAAATGGGCTTCAGCTCTCTGCCAGGTTTTCTCCTAGCTGCTGCCTAATTAAAGGGGTGGAGCCCTGGGTCTCCAGGAGTTTCCTCCCTCCCCCGGTGAAGGAAGCTTAAGCCGCCCCAAGGCACTGAGCTTCCCACATCTTTTTTTTTCTTTTTCTTTTTCTTGAGAATACTCTCCAAACCAAAGGGTTTTTAAATTTTCTTTCTATGCTCTTGTCAGAAAACAGGTCCCTAAAAGATACAGTGTCAGGAACTGCAGGCTCTGCCACCAGCTGTAACTTAAAACTGTCAACAGCCTAATCTGCAGTAATTGCCTTTTTAAA